>NC_056475.1:16703411-16888411 GCF_008729295.1 Plectropomus leopardus
TTTACCCAAAATACAGTACAACATATTTTTTATATTGACTTCTACTGGCAGATTTAGTTTATTTTTCCAGGCTTTGTGATATCCACCTCTGAGACTTCTTCTGCCACCTTATTACAATGGAGTTCAATGGGATTTGATTTTTTAAGAAGTAGTCCCTATCACAGTGTGCCAACAGTGACTTCTGTGGATCATCCCAAATAAAAGAAACATTGATTCGAGACAGAAATGTTCCTGATTTTTTCAAATGCTGTACACCATAAATGAGATTCCATTCGACCTCATTGTGTTGGAAAGAGACATCAATGTCAGAGATATCTTAACTTTTGGGAAAATAAGATTTAACCTATCTGTTGCCTATGTACCACTAGGGATGAGTGAGAAAACGTTTGAAATCAATCCACACTGAGCAATGGGCCTTTTTCACAACAGAGTAAAAAAAGTACAAGTGAAATTGATAGAATTTAAGGATGGCTCAGGCCCATTAAGAGTCCCAGTAAGCTATCCTACTGAGCCAGTATGGACCAGGGCCTCCTCTAAGTGAGGTGCAGCTGTCCTTAATTATTATGTTACTGAACACACCTGTGTTTTTCCTACTATGACATGTCAAAACGTCCTCTCTGAAAAAGGCCTATGTGGTAGAGCTTTTCTCCCTTGTGCTATTTCATAAGTTATAAGCAGGTTTTGAGGATTTCACATGTTCACACTAGCAAAGTGTCAAAGTGTACACAAAAAAAATCTACTTACTCACCATGGCCATTTTTGACGTATTTCCTTCCATTTTAACGATGCAACGATCTTCTTTTAGATGCAAGTAATAATCCATTTGAACCGAAGACATCATTGTCCGTATGAATCCTTCAGAGTAGGTTTATTCAAATAACAGGCTCGCGCGATATGTTTGCACAGCGTCTCCAGCTCGCGTGGCACCAGTCAAAAAGTAAAAAAAAAAACCCAAATCGAAACAAAATAGATGAATTAACTTCCCAAAACTCACAACACGTTTTGTCAAACGAAAAACCACGTTTTAAGCTCTACTTTTCTGCGTTTGAATTTAAAAAAACAAACGTTTTCACTGCATCTCTCACGCGGGCTACAAACAATGGAAGGTACGCACCTGTTTAAATGTGCAGTGGGCCGCACGCGCCTGTTATGCAGCTCCTCCTGTATGCACAGTGCCACCACTCACACATACTTTACTTTGCATGCAAACCATATAACTAAGTGAATCGCATTTACACACTCCCATAACTACAACAACCAGCAATTTATATCCGCTCTAACAGTCTGTAGACCTATGGATGCAACAAACACTTCCTTTTGGAGTGTATTTTTCTCCCACAATGCAATGCACGGAAAGTAGCTGCACCTGGAAAAACGTAAACTAAACTTATTGTGGATGTTAGGAAGGCAGCTCTGGGAACACATACCAACACTTTAAACGTTTTGTAAGTAATGTGCTGCTATCAGTTAGTATAAAGTAGTAAATTATGTTTATATCCTGTATTCATTGTGAATTCTTGTGTGAAATTTGGACACCCTGAAACATTCAAACAAGGTGTTTTAATTTGACTTGGCCACTGGATGGCGCCAAATTTCCAGAGTTTGGACACTTTTTTTTTTCTTTACAATAAATCAGTGGTTCTCAAACTTTTTCAGTCATGCATCCTTTCAGAAGTTAAAAAACTTCCCACTCATACCCCACATTTTTTTAATGAATCATTAACAATAACTGGAGAAGCAACTAGTAAAAAAAAGATCCATGCTGATTTAAGCATGACAGCATGAGTAAACTCCTGTTTGTTTATTTTTTTATTTTTTGGCATAAATCGCATTCATTCAACTTTGTTTCACTCTGTATTTTTTTTCCCCCTGCTCATCCACGCCCCCCAGAAAATGGTTCTATGTCCCTTCCACAGCCCCTGCCCCACAGTTTGAGTATCACTGCAGTAAAGTTATCCTGGAAGAAAGTACCAGGCTGAAACAATCCAAATTAAAGAGTCCAGTAGACAATGTTTCTTGATAAAGTCATCATTTACTCCAGCGTGTGTGTTTGTTCACCTCTCTGTGATGAACAGGGCGAGCAGACGCAGGCATTCATCCTCACGATTCTGAAGCGGGGTGCTACTGCTAATACCAAGACATTTGTGTAGTCACAAAATACAACAAGATAAAGTGCAAAAGGCAAATATGACAATAAAATCACATATAATGGTAAAAACCAATAGTTTCACATTGAATTAATAAACATTTACTCACTGGTTTCAGGAACAGTGTCATACTCAATATGCTTTCCTAATAGTTTAAATACACCTCACAAGATGTGGGATACTTCTCTCATCAATAAAGATAACTTAAGGTAGTAATTATAATCATTTCTATACTTTAGTTTTTCACTTTACACTGACAAGTATCCTGTAAGAAAGGAATTAAAACAGTGGACATCTTGCCTGTAACTCACAGTGTTGATGAACCACACTCCCTCTGTGATGCATTCTTTTGAATTAATCACATTTTCACTTTCTGCAGCCCTGTGCAAATGTAAACACACATGCAAACCCACACAAACACACATATCATGTTCATAGTGATGCACATTAATACTGAACTGGTTCATCATTAAAAGTCTGTCATATTTACAGTGGTCTAGACGGCACCGTGCTGCCTGTACTTGCAAAGTTTCCTTTTTTGTTGAAAGGTAAGATGAGGGAAGACAGTGTCAGAGTCTGTGCTGTTCCCTCTTTCTCCTCTCCCTCATCTTCTTCTTCTTCTTTTTCTCAGTGCCAGTCATCTTCATCTGTTTCTTCTTTTACACGACTTCCTGTCACAGCTCAGTTTGATTTTTTCTCTCCATGAATCCATCTGTCGAAATGTTCATACTCAGTCTAGGTCCCCTTCTTTGACTCCCACTCCTGGAAACCATGACACAGCACAGAGTGAGGAAAACATTTCTAGCTGTCCTCATCTCACACACACATTACAGCAGGGTTTTGATTCCAAATATTTCATTTGGATAAAAGAGTATCATTTGAGTGATTTTTCTTAAAGGGTGTCAAAGGTTCAGTGTGTTGCCCAACAGACAGACGACTCACAAACTGACCCTACCTTTGCTTTCTGCATGACGTTCCCCTTGGAGGAGGCGTACAGAGACGGAGGGCGCTTGCGAAGCTCACTTGCTGAGTTGACCGGCACAGTCTCATTGTATACCTTCTCAACTTTGCTGCCCTGTGCCTGTGCACACAAACACAAATATCAGATATCACTCATTTAAAGAAATAATTCTTAGATTTTGCAAAAATAGGTGTATTTCACTTGGACTATTTCTTGCCCAGGAGCACTGACTTCTTGGAGCAGGTTGCAAAAACTGGTCTTAACTGAGTCTGGCCCTAACTGGTCAGTCAGTCTTTGTTAAGACCAGTCTGTAGAAAAGACAACATGTTGGCTGTACCAACCAAACTTCAGCAAAGTCCAAACCATGCCCGGTCTTAGCGATGCACATTCATGTAGCTGCCCAGCAACTCTGGCTCTTGGTTCTGACTATTGCCTTGCCATGTGTGTTACTAGGATACATTGTAGCTAATCATTTATCATTTGTGGCAATGTTGTTATGGAAGATCACAGAGAGGAGAAGGAAATTTAAGTTTCAGAACTGTACAGGAGAGGCACGTCTGTGTTTGATTGACAGCAGCCTGAAAGGAAATAAAAAAACAAAAAAACTTGGCTGTAGCTTACAACTCAGAGACGGACAGTGTGCTGTTAGCAGTGATTTTAACAAGGAAGGACCACAGCAGCACGAACGGACCAAAGTGACATTTGCAGGATGGTTTATATGCAGCTGCTTTATCTTCTGCAGATGACCAGCTATCAGCAGTTTTCAGCAGTGAACGTTTGTGTTGTCACTTGTTCAACATGCTGAGGTGAAGAACAAGACGTGTTCATGTTTGTAAGTTAGCTAGACAAAAGAAGACTTCAGCCAGAAGCCTTTTGTTTCCTGTCATTATGCCAGCTTTAGCTTTAGCTTTATAGTTAGCATACAGACACGGACATGGTATTGATCTTCTCAACTTACTCTCACCAAGAATAAGTTAATAAACATACTATATCCCTTATGCTGGGCAATATGGAGAAAATGAAATATCATATTTTTTTAACCAAATACCTCAATGTCTAGGCTATATTGCGATATATTGCTGTGATATTTTAGGGCTGATTATTCATGCATTCACAAATTATTTACACAATAAGATTTGTGGATAAACAGTCTTTAGTAATGTGAATATATGATGTGGATGTAAGTCCAGAAAATTACATCACTTTACTGTAACTCGGCCTTTTAAACCAGGAAAAGACAACACTTGTGATATTATGACATCCAAAACCGAAGATGATATCTAGTCTCATATCGTAATGTCAATATAATATTGATATATTGTGCAGCCCTAATCCCTAAAATAAAATACAGTGAAGTAACAGCACCTTCTGAATCTAACATCTACCGAAGAAGTGGGCAAACATACAGCATTGAGGTAAATTCAATAAGACATAAAGTAAATGTGTCTAAAATGAAGTGGCCAGAGCTTGACAAATAACAGGATAGATTTCTAAAATAGTGACTTTCTCTTCACAGTTTATACTTTTCCAGCAGAATAATACAGAAGAGCGTCTCTGCTGCAGCTGCCCACCTTGACGCTGATCTTGGTGTCAGTGGGAGGACCCAGCGCTCCTCTTGCCAGCGATTTCTTCAGATTTTCTTTGACCTCTGTCAGTCTGAGCTCCAGCTCCACCCTCTCCTCCTCCTTCTGTTTACACAGCGTCTCCAACTTGGCTAACCGCTGTTCCACACCATGATCTGCACACACACACACACACACACACACACACACACACACACACACACACGTTAGTACTGCTACCAAGCTGAAGTCTAAACAGCGCTGTGTGTGATTTGTCTCTGACCTGTGACACCCTTCATTTCTTCCTTCACCTCCCTCTTCTCCCTGCGGAGGGAAATCAGTGTGTGTCTCAGCTCTTCCTTTTGCTTCTCCAGCTCCTCTTTCTGAGTCAGGTACCTCCTGGCATCCTCCTCTGCACGCGTCTTCCCATACCGTCCATACTGATTTACATCTACATGGAAAATATAAACATACAGAGCAGATTTATAGTGGGACAAAATGTCAGTGAGTTAGTTGAATATTCACTTTGAAAACTTTTACTTTTCACCGTAATCATGATCAGGAGAAGCCAGATGCAACATATCTAACATTTTTCAGCTGCATTTCCCATCATATCATTTTTATGTAGTCAGTCTAATCAATGATGAAATGAAAGGAGACTCACTGGAGGCATGTCTCTTGACAGCGGCCTGTTGTTCAGTTTTTTCAGAGTCCCTGCTGGAGAAGGAGGCATGACGTCTCACCTGTCCAGCTCTGCTCTCAATCTCTCCGTCCTGTGGGGGAAAAAAGTACATTTTTTAAACCTACAATATTTCCAGGGCCCTTTTTTAAATCAAAACTTCACAGCAAAAATCATAAGGAGATTTGTAGAAGGAGATTTGTAGTCATAATTTAATCAAGTTTAATCCTGAACATCTATCGACAAATTCAAACATGCATTAGAGAAATAATAAGAGGGGATGACTACCTCAGGCAGACGGTAAAGAGTCCCCCTAAGCAGACACAACTGGTTCAAAAACCTCTTTGTCTTACTGTCCATTAAAGCCCTCAACACCACCTAGGCTGAATAAGTATAATTGCATTTCTGTCTTGCTGTCCAGCAAAGTATTGTGTGACAGATGTGCATATTTCATGATGGGTATGTGAAATTGATGAATGAATGTATTTGTTGTTTTTTAATTGTTTTATTTTTACTGTATATGTATTGTTGTTTTTATTGTTTTTGTACTGCAGACACTGAAGTCCAAGGCAAATTTCCCACTGGGAAGATAAAGTCTATCTAATCTAATCAAAGACTCAAGAAGCTTTAAAGCGTCTCCAAATGTCCTGATACCGTTAAATACTGGTTCATTTAATGTTTTCTCACCGCAACGCTTTCATAGACCTCATCATATGTTCTGGAGTCTGTCGAGGTACTGCTGGAGGAAGTAGCAGTAGTAGTGGCCCACCTGAGAGGAAAAAACAGAGAGACAGAGACAGATGTATTTCAGGATAAAAGTTCAAAATAAGAGACAAAAAACATGTGGAAACATGCAAACATATACAGCAGGAAGAGACTCACAGGAAGGAGTGTCTGGCAGCGTGCCGAATGTCGGTGAGCGTGTCCACGTCGATGTAGTCATAGTGCAGCTCTTCAGGGAGAGTGGTGCTGCCGGTCTCTGCAAACAACACACCCAACCAGCGGCCGAGATCCTCAGAGCTGCTGGCCTGATGGACACACACACATTCACAGCTACTTGGTTTCCAGAAAAAATGTAGGTGTGTCATGTCCGTGCATGTCTTAACTTTCTGATTCATCAATGTTAGGACATGAGTCATGAGAAGCAAACCAGTCTGCCTACATTACATCTCTATGTTGATAACGGTATATTTTACCTCTAAAGATGCCAGCTCGCTGCCCGCCTGCAGGATACAGAAGGAGAAGGGATGTTTGGGGCCGAGGCCTCCTGTCACCACCTCTGCACCTTTGAGCGGCACCACAATTACCGGTGGTCGCTGGTCCCCGGGGTCCTTCTGCAGGTATAAGTTTCCTCCTCGCACAACACACCAACGCTCCTTCCAAGAGCCGCTCAGACACACGCTAAGGAAGCCTGTGGAGAGAGAGAGAGGAGTGTGAAAGTGATGAGAAGACACAGACGTATCTGGTGGTTATATTCCTTTTTTAAAGCGAATATATATATATTATTTTTAGCCTATTAATATGATGTTTACTGTGAGTTTGGTGTGTGGGCTTATTATATCTTTATTATTGTTTTTATGATGTTAACTCGGCACATGAAAAAAAGACGTCTGCTTTTCAGTGTGTTATTTATGAACTTATAGACTGTATCACAACAACTCTGAAACATGTACAATAATTGTACAACGCCATGTTGTTTTTTTTTAAGAGTGGCTTTTCTCGCCTCTTTGGATTATATCAAGAAGTTATTTCAAACCAAACTGATATAAAACTGATATTACTTTGGCAAATACTCTAATTATTAACCTGTCACTAAATACACAAACACAAAACTAAACAATCAGTCTGTCAGCCAAACAGTTTCTGGATCAGTATTTGTCCTCACCACAGCGTGGGTTATCATGGTGACCAGAAGCTGAGGGAGGCTCTCCTGGTAAAGGAGGTTTCCGTTTGGAGAAAGTGATGATCCGATTGATTTTCTTCCCCGCTGCTCGGCTCATGGACCCCGTCAGCTCCGAGAACGCTCCGCGCTTCCCCCTGTCTGAAAGCAAACATACCCCGGTCAAACTGTGCTGGACCTGACAATAAGGTCACTGAGCTGAGGTTAATGATATACAGTATTTAGGAGTGGAACTTTGCATAATTTTGAAAAAGAGATAAAGAGATAATGTTGCCTAATCACTATAGTATCTTACTTTCAATAATACTTTGTAATCCAAACAACACACTTTATCAATTACATGAAAACAAAAACCTGCAAGGAAATGAAGGACATTCTTGTGACACGTCCACCACATCAGTACTTATTCTACTTTTAGAATCCGATAATAATATACTGTATATAATTCCAGAAATGTCTTTTATTCATTCAGAGTATCCCTACAGAGTAATTGTGCATTCGTACTGCGTGCACCAGGTGCTGCAGCGCTCTGTCCGCCCCACTTCCTATGATGTCAGTGAGAGACAATCGCAGGAAGAGGACAGGAAGGATGTCATATCTGTTCACGCCTCACTTCCTGTCTCTCCTTCTCTCTCATGTCTCTTTAGGTTCAGAGCCGCTCGGACAGTAAACAGGTTGTTACAACAGTGAAACAACATGAGAGTGTTTGACCTATATTCTGACCCACCATCACGGATCCCCAGATTTATCCTTCCTGATTTTGTCGATGGATAAACAACAACGGTGTTTGTTCTTTTGATCAGAATCTAAGAAGGATGTGTTGTGTGTGTGTGTGTGTGTGTGTGTGCTTAGTTGTGGGGACTTGACTTTAAGACTGTGAGAGTGAGGACATTTTTGGAAAGTGAGGACATTTTGAGTTCACTTCCTCTGAGGACCATTTAAAGGGTCAAGACTCGGTTTAGGTATAGGTTAGGGTTAGGACCCGGAGCTACTTATACTAATATTAGCACTTTTGCAAAACAGTAATGCATTTTTAGCTTATAAGGTTTTAGTAACAACACTGTTTTCAGTATTTTGTTTATCCTCATTGATGCAGTTCAACAGCATTACAAACTACAACTTCCAAAATGACAATAAAGCTGAACAGATACCTCTCTAAATACAGTTTCAACAAAAACTGAATATTATAACCCTAATTTTTAAGAATATTCCCACCATTATCACCATATCAGAGGTCACTATGCAGGAATGGTTGGTTACTGTTTATAAACAGTGTCGCCAGTAAAAGTAAAAACAATGCACTCTTGTTAGATAATTTTGCATTTTCTGTTGGGGTTTTTTTTTTTCCTTTTTTGGCGCTGTTTCCACTATTTTGTAGCTTCCTTTTGGATGCATGCTGCTTACAGTCTGGCACCTGATCACTACCTTTTAAAAAAATGTAGACCGCACCTTTGTGCTGTGCCCAGGAATGTTTTAAACACAGCAAAATAAAAAGGGAAATAAGAAAATACAGGCAGAGGGCAGAGTGTCTGCAGAAAAATACACAGCCACACACTGAAATTGGGTCAGAAGTGGTGACTGAAACTTTTGGTATGTATCTATAAATTGTTTTTATTCAATCAAATGTGATTTAGGCTGCTGGCGAATCCCCACCCATCATTGACTGGTTTTGAGTGAAAGCTCGTGGGTAGCTAGCAGAGTAGGAGGTGTGTGTTTGGGTTACAGTTAGAAAACTTTGTTTATATCTTTGAGGTTGGGGTCTCATTTATTCATTTCACCCTTTTCCTCCTCTTCAAGGTTATTATAGTTAACTAAAAATAAAAAATAACCCCCCTGACAAACACCCTTTAATACAATTGAAAAAAAACTAAAGCTAATACTGAAACTACTAAAGACAAAACTAAAACTCAACATTTTTGATCAATAAAAACTAAACTGAAACTGAAACTAAGCTGGATTAAAAGCTAAAATTCAAAACCAAATAGAAATAAAAGCTGATGAAAAAAGCTGATGCTCCTTTTGATTTAACAGTGTGGGTGAAGGAGGTGGAGGTGAACAGTCCTAAAGCGCTTCCCCAAGACATGATGGAAAAATCATTATATATGTGTCAAAATTAAAGTAATCATTGTCCAATTTTGAATTTTAAACCATACCTTACATCAAATTTTACATGCAAACAATCACACACAGTCACAAATCTAATGTTAAATCTGTGTGACTATGATGATTTAATCTGTAAGAGTCTGCTGTGTCCATCACTAAAACAACAATTACAAAGAGTCAGTGATTTCAAAGTAATCAGAAATTACTAGTTACTAGAGGGTAAACCTACTCAGTGAGTCCATGGTGTCCCGTCCTTGTCCCTGTGCAGTGGAGTGGCTTTCTGCTGTTGGCCCGCTGTCTGAGTCGGATGCCTGCCGCTCACACTGCAGCACCTGGCGAAGACAACGCAGAAACCTTTATAACTTGTTTTTCCCCATTACAGAGACGAATGTTACATATTAAAACATATCTATCCTGTTTTAGCAAATACTTACGTTCTTTCACTGAGCAAAATCATGTTAACACAATGACACAGAAGTTTGTTGAAATGTGTTTTTTTGACTTTATGTATTTTTAAACCTACTCTGCCAACATCGGGTGTAACTGCCATGTCACCATGTATTCAGCTTGTTGGCTCTGCAGCTGTGAGCCAAAAGCTTGTATGAAGCTCTTTGAAAACTGGCCAGCTCAGCAACCACAATAATGTCACCTCACTCACGCTACTTTTAAGTTGGAGCCAAAGGAACAGTTGTGTCATGTGTGGGTGGAAAGAGGTGAAGTCAGCAACAGAAATTGAAATGTAAAAACTAGAGTACAGATTTAGAGTGAAATACACCTCAGTGAGTGAAGACGTAGATATTACAGTGAGACACAGAGAGAAACAACTGTAATACTGGTACAGAGAGCGCTTTTTCCGACAGAAAATTCAAGAAATCTGGGACTGGTTAATGGGCAAAGCTTGTGAACTGGAAAAACACAAAGAAAATACTGTAGATCAGGGATACGCAACTGGCTTTGTTTGGGGGTCACTTTTGCAAAATGACAGGAAGTCAGGGGCCAGCCACAGCAGCCCCATACATTTTTAGGACAAAACATTTCTTGGATTTTAGCACACTTCAAGGATTTTAAGATGTTTTTAGAATTTCAGGACATCTACAAGCTCTATTTTGATGTTGTTTTATGCACTCTGTCACCTTACGCATACTTAAACAATTCCCAGTGTGAATCCCTTATTAAACCCATTATTATTGCGAATTAGAAAATGGTCGGCAAGGGGGCGGGGCAGCCAACCTATTGGGGCCAATTGGTTGCTGTAGATAAACACTCAAAGACACCTGCAGGAACACATGCACACACCTTGTCAAGCTCCAACTTCCTCTGTATAATGGGAGAAGTGGACCCCTCCAGTCCCTCAGTGTTGCTACACTGGCTGCCGACATCCTGCACCACCTGGTTCCAGAAAAGAAAAAACCTTCACTTCCAACACTTCCAACACCTTCACTCAGCCATATTCCCCCATGTACTCCCCCACTCTTGTCTGTCTCAGCACCAGCCCTCTACTATAGTGAATAAAGGTACCTTGAGCCACCGCTGGGCCTGCTCTTTACTCTGAACAGCCAGGACTAGAGCTTCGCCTCCAGGCAACGAGAAACGCAACTCATGTCTCTTTTTCCGGCCTTCCTTTGGGACGTAGATGACGTTGCACAGATTCAGCGGGAGCTCTGTGTGGGGAGTGCTCTCTTTGATGCTCTTAAAGCACTGTAAAAGACAGATAGTGAGATACTGTAAACCAAAGTCACAAAAACGTTTACTTGTATCATCTAATGTAATTTGATGCTAGCTCACTTAAAGTGTAACCTTTGAAAATTTTCTAGCAAAGTCATTTAAAGGTTACCATCCCAGCAGAAAACCATGTTCTTTTACCTGAAACTAAGCAAAAGTGTTACCATAACTACTAGCATACCTTGCAGCATTTATCTTATTTCTAACCACGCATCATAATTTTTGCATTCCAATTGTTGAAACCTTTTTATTTTTTTCTGAGACATCTATATAAGACGTCTTTTTCAGCTCGGTCTCCTGTTGCAGACCGGCAGCACAGAGGATTTATACAATCAGCACAGTTTCAGTGTGGACACCCAAGATTGGTGTCATCAATTCAGTATCTGACAAAATGTTTCTTAATCTCTTTCTGAGTTATGGTGCCCTATGGTCCTATGGTGACCTTTGACCTCTTGGATGTAAAATGACATCATTTCATAATTTTATCCAATAAGACATTTGGGTAAAATTTTGTCATAATTAGCATATGAATTGTTAACTTATGGCCAAAAGCATGTTTTGTGAGTTCACACAGACCTCTGAATATCAAATCTAATCAGTTAATCATTAAGTCCAGGAGAAGTTTGCGCCAAATTTAAATAAATTCCCTCAAGGTGTTCCTGAGATATTGTGTTCATGAGAATGAGACAGACAAGGTCACAATGACCTTGACCTTTAACCTATGACCAACAAACTCTAATCAGTTCATTGTTGAGTCTACGTGGACGTTTGTGCGTGAAGGAACGTGAAGGACTTCCCTCATGACATTCTTGAGATATCGTGTTCACGAGAATGGGAGGGACAGACAGACAACCCGAAAACACGAAGGCTATCGCCGACATGGATGCATAAAAAACATTGTGGAAACTAAGAATAATGTTCAAAGTCTTTGTCATGATGTCTACTCTTTAGTACTGACTTTATTGGATGTGTATACTTTTTCCCTTCAACATTTAACCCTAAATAACACCAGATGAAAATTCGATCCTTTAATATGAATGTCAAAACAAATACATAATCAGCTCTATGTACCTGAAGTTTATTGTCTCGGACTACGACAAGCTGTTTAGCCCATTGGCCGAAGCGTTTCTTTCTCAGCAGGAAGGCACAGATGCGGCAGTCTCTAACTGGTCCATCGGGACTCTCCTCAGCCGTCCATCTCTGAGGTTGCTCTCGCCCTTTGGCCTCTTCCTCTTCTTCTTCATAAGACTCGTAGGAGCTGCTCAGAGCATCGGAGTCGTTGTCTGAGCACCAAAAACAGCATAAATTATTGCTTTGCAGACAGACAATGTCTGGTTCATTCATGTATTCCATGTACTTCATTCCACATAGTTTATGACACTTTCTCTCCTTCTCTCTCTCTTCATTTGCAAACATCCATGTCTCATTACTGCAAATCACATAATCTGCTTCTTCTCTGGAGCCTTTGTGTTTTTTACCATTTTTTTTCTCCCGTTAGAGTGGTTTTTTTCCCCTTTATCGACTGTGAGGGCCAAAGGACAGGGGGATGTTGTGTGCTATAAAGCCCTCTGAGGCAAATTGTAATAATGGGCTTTAAATTGACTTGATAAGACCAGTATTTGTGTTTGTAAATTTGAATTGCTGGCACACTCACAGGAGTTTTTGGGAGGTCCATTAATCCTGGTGATGGGGTAGTTGTTGTCTGCATCTTCATAGTAGGCGTCCTCCACAGAGTTCCTGGAAGCTGCAGGAGAAAATCGCAGGAGTCGAGACGAGATAAACCTCTAATAATTCAGTTGTTTACAATCAGTAATGAGTGTGTAAATCTGTGTTTTTAAGTTTGTGTACTGAACTGTTCATGTTGGTGGTAAAGTACTGAGGGGTGGATCCAGGATCAAGAGGAACAGCCTCTTCATAGTAGTCATCGGGAAGTGGGGTCGTCGGCAGAGGAGGGGGCGTGTCAGTTGGTGTCTGAGGTGAAAATTAAACAAAAGTTTTGTTACGAGAATGACAGCAGCAGGCAGATTGACAGGTAGATACTGTGGACAACTTACAGATTTATTAGGATGAGTCTTCTCCTCTTCTTCTTTGTGCTCTTTCTGCTCCACTGGAGATGCACTGAGCATGTGCAAATCACAGTCTGAAGGAAGAATAATGTCATCATAAATATCATGTATATATAGGTAAAATACATTTTATGATATTAGACATTTTGGATATGATGCAATATGATGACTGGAAATATACACTAATGATGATTTCATCTTGGGATCTCATAAGACTGAGCTGGAATTAAAAATTTTATTTATTAACTTTTAGCAGGTCTATGTGTTGTATAAAAATTGTGAAAGTATCAAAAAGCTCAATCCCCAGATACTCCTGTTTAAAGCGCTACTAGAGTCATGCACCAGCTGAAATTAAGAGAGTGCAGATGTGGAAGACCCACAAACTCCCACCAACAGTCAGAGCAGACTGGACATTTTTGGGAGGGGAGCTTAAAAAAACAGGCTCTAAAACAGAGCGTTTCAGACAGAGGGTAATTACAGGTATATTCAGGCAGAAACTGTGAGGTAAATAAAGTGTTTTCTGAACATTAAAGCATGTAAACATGTTCTATTAGAAACCCAAAATAAAAGTATAAACCTGAAAATTCGCATAATATGGGAGTATCCTGTAGATATCGTGATTGCATTCTCATGTGGGGCCCTTTGCTGATTTCCACCGCTAGTTTTAAGATCTACTCACCAAAATCCTCAAACAGAGACTCTACAAAGCTGGTGCCGTTACCATAGAGACAGCTGTTCATGTAGACGTCTGATCCATTGACTGTGGGAAAGATAGATTAGGGGTTAAAAATAGGATAAAAGTTAGGATTAGGACTGTGATGCATGCTAGGGTCAGGAGAGTCCAGATTACCAGAGTATACAGGGACACAGCAAATAGGCAAGTGAGTGCTCAGTGAGTGTCAGTACTGAACAATTTGTATTTTTAGACAAATAAATTGTATGGAGACCTGAGTCAGACAGTAAAGAAGCTCGGACTGGAGCTTGTAAATCTTTGTACCAGTGAAACAAAGATAACTGAAGTCATAAAATGTGTGTGAGTTTGCCAAACCTCCAAGACTTTCTGGAAGTGTTTTAAAACCAGTGTGAGAAATAAATCTCCAAAGCATTTGGCTGTAAAAAGCTGAGTTGAAGTGAAATATGCTGATGGATGTGCCGTGTAAAAATCTGGAGCTTGAGTGTGGGCAGGGCAGCCTGGGTCCATTCAAACAACTGTGAGGATGTGTCACTATCAGGATGTTTTGTTTTTCTCCTTTCTTTGACCTCTTCTCATTATCCTCTCTAAACTTTACATTTCATTATCCTCTTACCGCAATCCTTTTATCCTCTCCAACATCTCCAAGATAAACAAAGATCTACTGTAAAGACCTCAGTAAGACCTGATTTTCATTTGCATTTGTCTCTAAACGCAACACAATTACTGCACCGTATCTAACGCTGTGTTGTGCTGGCTCATGACAGGAAGGTCCCTGTCTGAATGAACACTGCTGTAGTGACCTTGAACAAATTGCTCAACTCTGTTAGATGGCTGCAAGAGTCACACTAAATTAATGTGAGGCAGGATGCAGCTGAAAGCCCGCAAGCATGGACGGTCACATTTCATCAGATAAATAACATCTCATTTGTAGTTGCGCCTCATTTAACAGTCTAATCTACTTTTCCCTGTTAGATGTTTGTTTGTCGTTAGATGACATAATGTACCTCTGATGTGTTAAACCTACAGTAGCTTGAAATTAACTACAACTTACTGAGGTGAGAAGATCTAATTCAGCCTCAGTGAAATAATAGAAATGCTTTTGGCAAAATGATTTAATGGTTTGGGACCAGTGTGTTTGATGATCTAAACGAATATGTGCATGTTGTTCTTTGTGCTCCTCAAGAATTAATAAAAGCTGTGTCCTGCCAGCTGTAACAATCACATCAGCAGGAGTTCATCAAAAATAAATATAACTGTTTGCAGTAAATTAATGAAGTTTAAAGTTTATTTGTTTTTTTTTATTTACAGTAGTGCACCTATGGGCCCTGACACACAGAGCCCATGGTTGGCTGTGTCAGTGTCGGGCAGGGGTGTGTCTAAGGAGTGGCACGGGCCACACCTGAAATCTGATTGGCCAGCCCGGTGCCACCCCATTACGATTGGCTATCTGTCCAGTCAGTTTGAAATGTTTATCGGTGCAATTCAGTCGTAAACCTGAGAGGCAGTGATGTGCCAGAGTAGCGTTAAGCCTGACTAATTTTACATACAAATATATTGATACAACTGATTGGTAGGTCTATTTATCTTTAAACTATAAACATCAATGTATGAAACTACAATGTTAGTAATTAAAGGAGGTATAGGTAATGGGACAAAAATGGTTAATTAAGCTATGCCAATGCGTGTGCCCAGCACAGCGCTCATACTTTATGGCACCCCTACATAAGTCAGTGCCCTACTTGGGCCACCACAGTAAAAAAGAAAAATTTTGGACACTCCACTGACGTTAGGCCATTGGTGAGCATCTGTTGCCCTAGTTTTGGCAGTGTGTCCCACACCATTGGCACTAATCTGTACATGTAGGCTGTTTTTTTGGGAGATTCAGCATGTTGAATTGACATCGGAGCCCATCTGTGATAGAAACCACTCTGATTGGTAGCTCATCTCAGAGGATGAGAAAAAAAGCTGAAATGAGGAAACCAAACAAACAACTTAAGACAAAAGGGCATTAGACTTCAACAAACTTCATATTCGGTACGATTATTTCTTATCCAGTGACCTCTTTAGCAGAAACTTTTCATCATTATTTGTATTATTGCTTACTAGCGTGCAGTAAATATAGTTTGTTCTTGCTAATGTGCTCACTGACTAACCAGCAACTTGATTCAGTTCAGTGGGCCTTCTAGTTTCCCTTTTTGAATGATGAATACAGACTTCTGCCACCTGCTGGTATCAAGAGTAATTTCCTCTCATGCAGGCGCAGAACGTACGTGCTGTTGGTTGTAATCTTTGACGTGTATTCAAATGCAACTTTTTGCCCGAGACACAGACGACGTAAGAAGACACAAAAGTCAGCCCTCATTGCCATTCGTTCTTTGGTGTCAGTTTGGTGTGTCTGGGCCTTAATAATTACAATAAGGTAGGATATGTAGAAGTTATACTGCCTCCTCCATCTTAGATGTAATTCTGTACCTGACAGCTGCATTGAGTCCAGGATGTTACGAATGGAGGCTATCTTGTCAGAAGTGGCAGGACTGACCATCTCGTGGTCAAGCATCTTCAGCAGAGAGCCGAGCTCATTCACAAGCCGCTCCATCACCACTGAAAAACACAAAAGAACATATTATTACAATGTTTGCAGAACGGCCATGAAATATTCTTTGGCATTGAACACCATCATAAAAGCCCCCTCTACAGACTCAACGTGGCTAAAATTATTATGCTATTACATCAACTGCATCAAATATCAATTTAACACATGCATGCAAGGCCATACAGGCAAGTGCCAGCAAAACTGGAGGTTCACGAGAGGCATGAAGTCAGTTTGGAACTCAGCTCACCGCCTGTTGCAACAGCTGACAGAGAGGAGGTATTTAACATCTGAACACATCGCCCTATTCATTTAGTCCTCCTCAGAGTCAGCCGTGTTGTGCATTAGAGAGTCCGTCCCTTTATCCCTATACTACGCCACCACAATGGATGTTCCTAACAACAAATTTCCCTGCCATTTAAATAGTTTAAACTAGTTGACTCATCTAACAGTACAAAAACACTCAGAAAACAGTCAATATTGAGCACAATTAAATTTATGAGGTTAATCCTTTGAACACTGAGCAAATAGGCTTGACTTATTTAGAAAACATTAGGGGGAAAAAATGATAAATTCTCTGCAAATTGCAAGAAATGTTAGATTTGGGAAATTATAAATAATTATTAATTAATTAAAAATCTTGCAATTTGCAGAGAATTTATCATTTTTTCCCCCTAATGTTTTCTAAATAAGTCAAGCCTATTTGCTCAGTGTTCAAAGGATTAACCTCATAAATTTAATTGTGCTCAATATTGATATATATAAGTATTTATTTAAAAATTGGGTACATTTTCTAATAAAATTATCAAAGGACTTTTAATCATCTATCTACTTGTTTTTTTTAACACTCAATGTTTTTTTTTTGGTAATGTTCTTATTCTTTTTACAATTTTTTGAGCAATTTCTTTTAGAGTTGTTCATTGCCTTTTATCCATGTTTTGGAGGGAAATCAAGCCAATTTGCTTGGGTTTCAAAGGGTTAGACATTGTTCAAAAACATAATGTTTATAATTACAGTAATTTGAAATAGCTGTTCACATTTTTCAACTTCTAAATCGTATTTTAAATGCTGCTAAAATGTGTGGCACTTCACACCATGAATTATGGACGTTGCACATTATTATACAAAACATGACAACAACTCACTATGGAAACATACACAAATAACAAAATATTTATCTTTAGGAAAATAAATCTTTGCGAAACATGTCTTATAATTACAATGGCATTTTCATTAGATGATCCCAATTACACAAAAATAATTTTAATAATAAGTTTAAGCGCAACTAGCAACGTTTGACCAACAAGTCAAATAATCACGTGCATCCCAACTACCACAGATCAAATCCTACTTTTATTTTTCTACATTTCAAGCTTTCTTTGAAAAATGATTGTTTTCACGTTCAACGCTGACATCCTGTGTGTGTCCATGTGTGCATTTTGTTGACCTTGACATTGTTCCAAAAGCTCTGCCACACTCTCACACATCCTGCCTGCTCAGAGCCGACAGAGAGGACGAGGAGGGGGGAGAGTCAGAGAGAGAAAAGGAGGTGAGGAGGAGGGGGCAGGAAACTTCCTTCCCTAAAGGAAATGGAGCCAAAGAAAAGAAGAAAATCTGTTGTTCCACTACAGATAGAAAAGGATATGGTTACCAAACTGCCTGTCGCATTGAGTTAGTTCATTCAGTGACCATTTATTCATAGGAGATGTCTGAGAGGCAGACGTTTGACATGAGGGACATTAGTTTGAGTTAGACAGACAGCTCCAGTTCTTTAAAAGAATAACCGACTCGCCTTTAATTAAATACTGAACTCCACTATTGATATGATGAAGTATTATTGCTGCCATTAAGCTGATGGAGTGGATCATTCAGAGTGTAACAGCTGCTAACCCTAAAATTATTTCATTTGGGTTTCAGTGGAAAGTTTTACTGTCCCAGCATGGCCCACATGCTCTTTAAGTGGCTTTTCCACACCGCCAAGAAAAATATTTTGGGGAAACATTAAATCTTTGGTATTCTTGGCATTAAAATAGTAAAATATACAATGTAATTTCACCCAAAACACAAATAAGGTTGACAGGAAGTTCAAGGACACTTGAACACAGATGCTGGAATCTCAACATGGGACATAACACTGAGAAGTGTTTAAAGGGATAGTTCAGATTTTTTGGAGTGGAGATGTTTGAGGTACTTATCCATAGACAGTATAGAACAAATAGTAGGTGTCAGTCGGCACGCCCTCAATTTTGAGAAGCAGACTGAAGTCTGACATAGAAACTAAATAATGTACTGCTATGAGGGGTCAGCGACAAAAATTTACTTTGGCCACCGAAAACAGTCCCTTCTAAAAACAACAATATTAGTTTAAGTGTACGATATATTGAGAATATTTTCACTTTCTTTAGCTTAATGTGATTTCCATCAGGAAAATGAAGCCGTTACATTTCTTTCTTCAAAGCCAGACTCCACAGAGAAAAACAGTGATTTAACGTTGCTGAACACAGGAGCTGCTGGTCTAATGCTGCCGCGGAAAGTTATCCTGTTTGCGTTATTTTGAGACTTTGGCGTTTTAAAGGGTTCGTTTGGAATCACCAAAGTCATACAAAAACAAAAACTAAATATCTAATTTAAGCAGCAGTAGATCAGCAGCTCCCGTGTCCAGCAAGCTATATTTACGTTTTTCCTCAATGGAGTCTGGTGACTGACGAGAACATAGATGGGAAACTGAAGCCTTTAAAGCCTTCCCCGTCAAAATGGGCTGTCTGACAAAAAAAATTTTTTAAAAAACAGCAAAAATACTTCCAATACAGCATACACTGAAACTGATAAAGTTTTTTTCAGGTGGCTAAAATATATTTTGTTGTTGAACCCTCCACAGTAGTACATTGCTTAGTATCCATGTCAGATTCCAGCCTGCTTCTCCGAGCTGGGGGCGTGCTGACTGACATCTACTGTATGTAATACCCTGACCATTGATAAGTACCCAACACAACCCCATTTAAAAAAAATCTGAACTATCCTTTTAAGCATCTATGTAGTAGACAGAAAGGAATCTACCTCCTTTATAAATCTTCTCAAGGAATGAAATGGAAATGAAGCCCCTTTGGCCTCTTGTCCTTCTTGAAGTCTGAATAAACTCTAAAAGCACTACACCAAGTGTTTCATTTCATTTTTATCAAAAACGACTTTTCTAATGTGTCATACAGTAGCTAGAAAAACTGACTATATCCTTAGAGGTGACTAATAAGATGTTAAAATGAGTATTAAAAAAACAACAACCTTAAAATAAAACAAACTTTCTAGCAGCAAATAAATACAGATGCTTAAGGATAAAATTTTGAGAAAAATATGCATTTTTAAAAAAAATATCTGGTACAAAAGTGAAGTCAGAATAAGTTCAAAACAGCCTCTCTTTCTCTCAGACTCAGTGAGGACACAGAGAGTGAGTGAAAAGCCCTCTCTCTCCCATAGCTTCTTCCCTCGGCCTCCCCCTGTCTGACAATACTCTATTGTCTCCACACGGGCCAAAATTAGACGACCACAATGCTCCGCAAGACCAGAGCAAACAATACAACGTCAGAAACTCAGACAAAAAAACAAAACAGGAACCAACACACATAGTCAAAGAGGGGCGTGGTGCAACACAGCTGCATCGCTTCGATCCGTGGGCACTCAGGGTTAAAGGATAGATCTCCAGCAGCTGTGTGTATGCGTGTGTGTGTATGTGTGCGTAGTATTTCTCGGCCAGCAGCTGTGGTTTCCTGTCTTAGCTGTCGACAGAAGCGTCTCTCCACTCCTTCCTGATCTCGACTCTCTCCTCCATCCCGCTGCGAGTCTCACCTCCTGTCTCGTCCTCCCACTTTCCCCTTCTCTCTCTCTTTTTCCACTTCCCTCCATCCTGCCGTTTGTCATTTGGTCCTTTGTTACCTTACACTCTCCCTCCATCTCTGTTTGCACTTTTTCTGTCACTATCCTCAGTTTATTCCCCATCTATCGAATAAGCATTTAAAGAAGTTTCTCCATTGATCTGTTGTGCTTTGCTTGTCTAGGAAATGTTGCAACACAGGCTGAAAAAAAACCAAAATTCAATGTAATCAATCTGAGTGTAAACAAAGCAGCAGTGCGCTGATGGAGTCTCGGACAGGGCCGCTGGTCTATTTTCTCTTTCTTTACGTCTAACTATACACAGTCAAGGCCGTCCACTCGTTTGCTGTCTCTCTCTCCCTCCTTCACGTCTGTGGACATCTATCTCCCTCTCGGGGGGACCGGAGGGTTCAGAGGCTGAGAATCAGCTGTTCTGGAGGCTTGTGGTCGGTCTCACCCACAGAGGGATCTTTGTAACCCCCCATTCCACACACACATGCTCAAACACACACACACACACGGCACAGATTTCCTCCTTGAATTCACTTATGCACTTTCCCTTAACTAACAGGGAGAACGAACACACACACACACACACACACAATTAATTTGTATCTTAAGCAGAAATATCATCATATACAGGGGAAATACTGTCACAAGAGCAGTCTGGAGAATATGTTTGTGTCTTTTACCCACATTTTTGTGCGTGTTTGTGCAGACAGGCAGTCATGAGACCTGGGCCATGCGACTCTCATTTGAACTGATTTATCGTGTTTGGTTGCAACGCAGAACAAAACAACTACTACGACTCACTGCTGCTGCTGTTTATCCCACCGCATAATGCTTATGGGCGGCGGGGTGAAAGAGGAAAGATACTTTTCTCCTCCTAAGGCTTTAACTCCCATCTATTACACGTCTAACCCATCAATCACACCACTTCAAGGCTAACCTCCTCCCTGACTTGCCTCTCCCATCCAAACTATCCCTCCTTTTTGTTTTCTTTCCTTTCAGAGTGGGAAGAAATTATGAGTGCAGTGAACTGAATTGTTGTTTCCATGATTCATGTTGCCTGAGACACATGATTATCTGTAACAGGAACATTTAAGTTGTACTTGTGTGACACAAGCATGAGTTTTAATGCCTTTTTCAAGTTAAAGCTGCTGTTTCGCACTCCAGCAGGCGCCCTCTTCCTGCCTCCCCCACACTCCCACAGGCTGAGGTCCCTCCAGAGCCTACATTCACTCTTCCACTCCTTTCTTTCTCTCCCTCCTCCCTCTCTGATCCTTCCCTTTTAACTCCTTTCCCCTCCATCCCATCTCCAGACACCCATCCTCTTCAGACAGAGGTCAGAGTTCAAGTCTTGGCAACCCCAGCCAGCTCCCTCTCAGACAAAAGTCTACTTCAGAGATTCAGCGTCCAGTAATTCATATTTTCGTGACAACAGAGGATGGTGTCACTGCTCGCTCGGGGTTAGCATTCAGTCCGACGCTTTAAAAAGTCCCCTCCAAAAGACCAAGATCTTTAAAAAGAAACAGCTGGGGGAAAATAGTCTCTTTTTCACATTCTTTCAGTGTCTTATCACTTTCCTCAGACAGTAAATGGTGAGGAGCCACAGGAAACAGATGACACTGGCGCAGACACTGTGGCACAGCATGAGTCTGATTTAAAACACAGACTGTTGGGCTGCGGTTTCACCAGGTAAGGAGCAGTTCAGACGTCGACCATGGGGAAGCCGCACACCTTAAAAAAAACCTTTTGACACATGCTGATGTGAAAAAGAATCGCCTCTCTGCCAGCTGAAGGAAAACTTTGATATTTGGAAACTGAGCTCTCTTGCTGAGAGTCTGATGAAGGAATCAATACAATGTTCATGTCTTTGAGGGCTCGGTGTCATTTATATGTTAGAACAAACTATTTCAGGCCAAACTTTCCCTCTAAAGTTTACATGTCCCTGTGATCCGGGAATATTGATGAGCACGGGGGGAACTGCGATGCTGACACTCCATGTGAATGGAAAAACACAGTTGAGTAAAATGCCAACAGGTATGCAGGTATGTAGTGCAGAGATACTTTCAAGTGTTTTAATTACATCTCAGCACACTGACATGCGATCTCAGTCGAGTATACTTCGCTCACCTACGCCACAGCAAAGGCTGTATGAATTGTAGCTGCTGTTTTGGGCCAATCACACATCAGATTAAAATGAAGAATGCTTGCAGTGATTTGCTGCGAGCAAAAACTGATACAAATAGTCGTTTTTTTTGAGGATCTGGGTACTAAAAGGATCAAATGCAGGTATCATTTGACTGTTTGGGTACTATGTGGCACTGGGTTATTTCTGCCAATAACTATCTTGACTGAACTTTATGAAGTACCAATACCCTAATGTCTCGACACCAAATACAAAGCTGGTCACCAAAAGATGGTTAGATTAGCTTAGCACAAAGACTGGAAAACAGCTCACCTTGCTCTGTCCAAAAGGTTACAAAATCCACCTCCCAGCACCTCTTAAGCTCACTGATTAACACATTGTATCTCATTTATCTCATTTACACAGACTTTGAAACCACTTTTACATTGTGGCCAAACTGGGTAACTACAAGTTCCAGGTCTGTCATGTGATGCAATTAGGCCCCCAAAATATATATTTTCCCACTGACTTAACTGGTTAAGAGTTGACTGAAAACCAGTTCATACATTTACACTATCTGGATTTGATCCATTCAGTCCGATAACATTGCAAATGTCTAGACGACCTGCGTGATTAAGTTATTTTATCCCCATTCAGGTTATCAGAGGGCATAAGTTAGCTGCTTGGCCGGGAAAGTGTCTAGTGCTAGATAAGAAGCAAGCATAAGATCTGGGACACTTTATACCAAGGAGGTCAAACTTTTTTGGCATCCGAGCAGCTTTCATAGGAATGAACTGGGCCCCACCTCCAACACCAGTTCTTTTATTTCCCCTGATTTAAGTTGGTGTGCTAAGCGAAGCTAAGCTAAATGGCTTGTGGTGGTAACTTTATGTTTAGCTTACAGACAAGAGAGTAGTATCAATCATGTCACCCAACTCTGCAGCGAATATGAATATTTCCCAAAATAAAGTTTTCCTTTAAGACTGCAGTGATGCTTTTGACTTCAGCGTTAAATCTAGTGGCTCCATGTCATGTGAAACTGTTGCTTGTGTTAAAACCACTGCAAAACAACCCAACTCTACAGCTCAAAGCAGCTTTTCAAGTCTTCAAAAGAATAGTTCGACATTTGGGAGTAAACATGTTAAAAGTTTCAGTTTTGATTAAAGATTTATTAAAAGGCACTTAAATGAAGTTATGTGTTGGCATTTGTTACACCAATTTCTACATTTCAACAGAAATATATTCATCATTATTATCCAAAGATCTGTTATCGGTCTCATATCAGTGCTTAAGTAATAATCGGTATCGGCCCTGAAAAACCAATATCAGTCCGCCCAAGTTTTTTGTGACAGGTGTGATATAATGGTGATGATGACAACTGAGCAAAATATGATCTAGTGTTTTCCCTGTTTTGCAACAGACAGACTGTTATCACCACATCAGCTTAGTTTCCACCTACGCCTCACCAACATGTGTGACAAGCACAGACCTGCTGCTTTGGGAATCTCTGTCCCAGCAGTACGGCTCACTCTGGGCTTAAAGAGGCAAAGTAATTTCCCTGTTCCTTTGAAATATGACTTAAAATTAAATCAAGAGAGAGTTCTGGATTGTGTGCCTCTGAACGAGAGAGATAAGAGGGGGTTGGGTGGAGGATCGCTGGGTGAGGAGGAGGAAAAGGGAAAAGGAAATGTAAGGGAACCATGGTTGGGGTCAAGGCTTGTGACACTCGTTAAACTGAGGACGTTACCCCCTGTAGCTCTGACGTAACAGAAGTTATTCTACAACTTCAATCTGTACAAATGTCGCCCATTTGTTGCAGCTCTTAACACCATTATTATTACCATTTTTTTATCCCGTAAGACACACTTCGTATTATCACTATTATCATAAAATAGAGGTATTTGTCACGGTTTTATTTTGTTATCATGTGTGGTTTTAATGTTTCAACTTAGCTTTTATTTACATTTACATTTACATTTACATTTGTGTGCAGCTGTCAGCCTCAAAGTAACCTAACATAATTTTTTAAAAAGTTTTTTTTCTAGACTGTACAGTTGCACAGGTGTTTGGCGACAAACCACTTTAGTTACATTGTATAAGCTGCTTGTGTTTTAGAGGCCTTTTTTATGAAAGACATTTTGACAGGTCGCAGGTGTAAATAACACTTTTAACGATGGCTGATCAATGATCAGGCTGTCAGGGTCCAGGTGTTGTGATTGCTGGCTCAGTGTCACACTGCCATGACTTACTGGGACACTTTAATAAAACAGCATCCGTTAACTGTTATTTACAAAACCTGTGCTTCTCCTGAGAGAAGTAAAAAAGTCTGCTGTGGCTGATGTAACATCGGTAGTGAGCTGTGGTGGAAGAAGTACTCAGATATTTTAATTAATTAAAAGCTGTAAAGCACAAGTATAAAAATAGTCTGTTATGAGTCAACGTCCTGCATTCAAAAAGTTACTTACTTAACATCAAAATATACTTTAAGTAGCAGAAGTGCTAACTGCATAATGTCCACTGGCGCATTACTGGATTATAATTATTGCATGCATTAATGTTATCGTCACTTAAATGTTACAGCTGGTGAATTTGGAGCTACATAGACTATTTAGTGCCTGACAGTTTTATCTACAACATATATCGTGATTTATAAGCTGATTTATATTTTGCATTGATAATTTAAATCTGGAAGGAAATTAAAAACTAAATCACGTAAAAAGTACAATATTTCCCTCTGAAAGTGCAATACTTGAGTAAATGTACTTAGTTACATTCCATGTCTAGTGCTGAGAAGATGCTGTAACACAGCACCAGCAGAGCACCACTGAGAAAAATGCCATGATTTATATTATTATCATCATCCCTATCATCACATGATAATTATGATTACATAGCTATAGAAGAGCAGACCTTACGCTGTTAATTAAAATAAGTCTGGATCTAGGGCTTTCAACAGTGTCAGTAGCTGAATTTCTTTTTTTTCTTTCTAAAATTGGGATAAACTTTCTTTTACCTTAATTTTTTTATTCGTCTTTTTTGAGAAAAATGACGTCATTTTTAGTCTATATTCATATAATGAGCCTCAATTACCCACAGGCAGTGGTGCAATACGACAAAGTAAAAGTACTTTGTAAGAGTACAAAGATTGTTTTGTGTATCTGTACTTTACTTGAGTTTTTATATTTCTCTCATCTTTCATTTTTACTACATTTTCTAAATAAATTGTGTATTTTTATGGCACTAAATTTCCCCAAAGCATCTTACTTACTACAAAATAGGGACAGAAAAGAGGAGGGGACAGACAATGAATGAAAAGGAGGGACAGAAAAACTGTATTTTGTTCTTTAAATCTTTGAAGTTGTAAAGATGTAGCCTAATGTACACTCCACTTTTAAGGTGGTTTACGTTACAAAGAATAAACTTTGAACACATGCTTTTGTATTCCCAGTGTTTACATTCAATACATAAGTACATGTAATATCATAACACTACTTTCGATATTAAGTACAGTAAATATGGGATAGATGTGGGACTTTGGACTTTCACTCAAGGAATATTTTAACAGATGATTTTAATTTCTACAAAAGTAATTTTCTCAAAAGAAATCTGTATTTTTTTCTCAAGTAGGGCTTTCTGATACTTCATCCACCACTGCCCATAAACTAGAGAGGTGTTTTAACAGAGCATGAATAAATGCTTCACAAATGGTCATTGTATCCCTTTGGATAATCGCTTGTGATCCTCGTTTGCCAGATTTTCAGTTCAGGCCGCTGCTTCATCACCTGGTGTCACATAATGCAGCCTGCTGTTTGCAGCACTGTCGCCTGGAGGAGCAGACAGAGACAGAGCAGCCATTCAGCTGCTGCAGCTTCACTTCCAGCGGCGCTGCTGCTTCCAACGAGGCACTTCTCTGTTGGTATCAGATTGCATCACACACTACCTGAGTGAGGATTTACCTCACACACACTCACACACTCACACACACACACACACTCACAGCGCTCCAACCGGCGTGTAGGAGGTATGACATCACTCTCCCGTTACTCCAGCAGCAGTCTACCAGGAGCAGGGCGCGAGGCTGTTTGGATAAACTGGTGGTGATCCCCTAAGACTTGTTTAACCCTTTGCAATTGGCTTGATTTCTTTAATAACATTGGAGTTGGGCAATGACCAACTTGACAAAAAGAAAAAAAAAAGTCACTCAAAAAAAATCCGAAAATTAGCACAAAAAAAGAAAAGACAGACTAAGGAAATGCCCTGACAAAAAGTGATACATTAAAAATAAACTTTGTTTGGCAACACATTTTGAATTGCTCTTATAATTTTAATCATAAATATAGTGTCTGGATATTTCCCTCTCTTTTTTTTGATAATTTTCTGACATTTCTCTCTCCTTTTTACAGCATTGATTTTCTTGTCACCTATTACCAATTTCTTGCTCGCTCGACATTGCCCTTTCCCGTGTTTTTTAAGAGAGTTTAACCTTTTTAAAAGGTTTAGCTCGCCTACTTAAAGGCATCTGAATGTAAAACAAGAAAAACGGATGTCCATCCAGGTTTCAAAGGGTTAAATGAGAACTTAAATAAAAAGTTGTACCCCTTTTGTTTTTGAAGTGTTAACGTGTATCCTATGTTTATGACGAGCTTAATTAAACGGTAGAGTAAATAACATTTTAGTGTCGCCTGTTTATCCTGTTTTGAATTGTCTCGCGCGTTCGTGACCGTTTATCTCCTCAGAAATGAGCTCAAATGTGCATTTGTGCCTTCATGGTTATGGAGGCTTCTCCAAGGAGTTAAAACACAAGTTACTGTAGCTCTTTTGTGAAGAGTAACATGACATTCAAAGACAGTCTGGTACGCTTTACTCACCACTTTGTCGTTTGGACTCCATGCCGTTTGACATTATTTGAAAGTCCGAGCGCTTATTTCCGGTAGTAACCCCTCGGCCGTTTCATTCAAAAGTTACGGTTGTGAACATGTGAGGCGTGTTGAGCTGCAAACACAGCCCAGCTCTGTCAGCCTCCGGGCGGCCGAGTGAGTCAGAGTGGCCGCTACAGTTTACAGTGTGACTCCGCAGCCGCTGGTTCATCAGCCGCGGCTGCGCGGGGTCCTAGTGCCAGTCAGAGCAGCTCTGCTCCACACTGGGTTTTTTAGGCTACTATACATTTTAAACACATGACTGCTAAGAGACACTTATTGAAACCACACTATTTTTGGACATTTTATCCCCAATATGTTATTCATGAGTGTTTTTCTTGTGGCAGAACAGTGGCGTGTCTAAAGTTTTTATGTCAGGTGGCCCAAGTGGGGCACTGACAGTGTTGCCAGATGTACAATCATTTTCTTATTTGTACGATAGTTTTGTACTTCCGAAATTGCCATTATGTACGATAATTTGACCATTATGACTTACAATAAGAGCTTAGTTTAGTTTACGACTTTCATTTAAGCTCATTTCCCGGCTCCTACATCTGTGTTAACACTCACATGATCTCCTTGCAGCCAGTAGTGTTTGGTTGTTTGGTGCAGGTCATGATGACATGAACGTGTCGGGTCACGTTCATCAAGCATGCACCGCTGTGGTTTGTTTCAGTAAACACTCGACTCAGTCGTTTAAATACTTGTTCACCAAAGTTATGAATTCAATTTGTTCTTTTGCTTGTGATTGGCGTATGATCATTTTTCACACAATAGTGAAATTATAGTGATAAAATAGTGATCTCTGGTACGATAGTTTAACATTTCCAACTTGGCAACACTGGGCACTGATTTATGATTTTTTTTTGGCATTAAGTATGAGTGCTGCTGAGGGCGTAGCTTCAACTTAACATTTTTGTCTCCACTCACCTTACCCACTTTAATTACTAACACTGCAGTGTCTTGCATTCCTGTTTATAGTTTAGTTTAAAAGATAAACAGACCTGCCAATTGCAACACAGCAGAGTGATGCCATGCAAATGTTAAATAATGCTTTGCATCACAACTCTCCTCTAAATAAAGTTAAATAAAAAATCATTCTCTTCTGTAGCTTTTTGGCAGATGAGACACTTATCTGGCACATTACTGCCACTCAGGTTAATGATTGAATTGCATGTAAATAGCTGAATATTGTTGTATATACGTATATTCTGTGTATATCCTAGTGTATAGACATACTCTTATTCACCACAGTTGCATCAGGCGCTCATTTATTTATTTTTTGTGCTGAAATCATGAAAAACACACACACACACACACACACACACCTGTGCTGTGCACATTGTGTGTGTTATTTATTATGTGTGATGTATTTTCACTTTGAGCTATCGTATATTTCTATTTTGGTACCTCATTAGAGGTTGAAGGGCTTCAGCTGCACATCATCTACATCCAGGAGTCATAAAAAATAACAATGAGGACGATACATAAAAAAAGTGATGCTTGAATCATTTATTTCCAAATTTGTAGTGACAGACATGGGTTTGCAAATTCATTGTGTTACTCCAGTGAATAAAATAAAAGTTTAATGTGGTAAATGTGCGTCACTGTTTTCTTTAGGACCTGTAAGCACACACACATATTCACACATACCTTATGGTTTCAGTTCTTGTAGCAGAGAGCGTTATCGAATCTTTTACATTCAAATACAAACTATCCAACTAAACTAAACTATCCAATGCATTCAGCTTCTGTTACCACTTTTTTTGTTTATCCTTTCTTGACACATTACTTTTGCGACACCAGAAAACTCCTGATTGACCCTTTGAAACCTGAGAAAAATTGGCAACAAGCAATTTAACAAGAATTGACCCCAAAAGGAGCAAGAAATTAAAAAGGTTACGAGAATTGTTTTTGCATAAACTTAAAAAAAGAAGAAAAAAAAAGTAAAAAAAAAAATTAACGTAACCTTTTTAATTTTAATTAATAATAATATATTTTAATATACATTCTTTTTTCACATGATTTTAAATGTATATTAATGATTATTATGACTATATATTTTTTTATTTTTCATTTTTATCACTTACAAATGTCTTGCATTTTAAGGGATATTTCTTGCCTTATTACTTATTGCTTTTTTCCCATGTTCTTCCAAGAAATCAAACCAATGTCCTCATGTTTAAGAGGTTTAAATGCTTATGAAAGGAATCATAATGCAGAACAAAGAAAACTGTTGTCCAGGTTTCAAAGGGTTAAACTTTGTCACTACCTCTTCTCTCTTACCATCTTTGTTTCTCATCACGCATTCCTTTGTTACTTCCTCCTTTTCTCCATCCTTCTTTCCTTAACCCTTTTCCATTTCCTTCCTTCACTCGAGCATTGTTTTCTTTGTTCAGAGGGTCTGAATAATCATCCCCAAAAATCCTCCATTAGTCATTTGCTGTAATTACACACATACACGCACACACACAGTCTAGTTCAACTGTAATCCAGCAGCTGAAATTCTGAGCTGCTCACGAGTATGAAATTAACAAAAAGCATTGATTTCTTTGACTAAAACAAGCAAAACACAGATATCTTATTTTAAAAGCGCGTGTAGTTTTAAAACCTGATTTCTATGACACCTTACAATCACATCATATTTCAAAAACCACTTCAGTGAACTGTACAGTCTTCTCGTGTCATAGAGGAGGACTCTTAACACCGATATGGCTTCAGAAAAACTGACATCAAAATAACAAACACATGCTGTTATTATAAAAAGAAAAAAAAAACTTTGGGTTTCAGGATTTGCACTTTATAAAATCACGTGTGTCTCGTTCAATAACCCCTAATGCTAATGAAAGTCACACTTTTTTCATCAGTTCATGAGTCACTGATGACGATAGTGTCTGTGTGATAAAAACTGGATACTTCTGTCTTCCAGGCAGCCTATTCACATCCAAAACTGTCTCCCTAATTTTCAGTACGAATTCAAGTTTGGCGGAGTGTGACTGACCTTCAGTACTTCAGCGTACAGTCCACCTGTCCTGGTCCTGTATCAGACTGCATCCCTGGTGCTCCTGTTAACACACTGCCATCTGCTGGGAGGAGATGGAGACGCAGCCAAGTCCTTGACTCATAAACTTTCTGTCTGTTGCGTCCCCAGCGTCATCTGCTGCCTCTCAAAGTCTTCATGATCTCCTTCCAGTTCTCCTTCCTCTCGTTCCAGTTTTTTCCCCTTTTGGCCACTTGGTTGGCTTCATATAATGCTTAACAAATTCAAGTATACATAAGATCAGGAGGCCAACAGTTCTGCTCTTACCACCTCAAAGGAGAAAAGACTTTTTTATCTGCCAGCTCCTCTTCCTCTGTGACACGGAGTCAGTCTGGGTCAGCAGGCCTCCCCAAGGCTACTTTTCAGAGCACACTGTTGACAGTGGACCTGCGTTTGGTTAGACAGTTCTGCTTTTCAAAAGAGTCGGACCTGTTTCTTTAGTTCGTTTTTCTTCCACTGAGCGAGACGATCAAAGGCGGACATGGACATGCCAAAGACTCTGTAGAACTCCTCTGGTGAGAGGTGACGCTGTAAGGAGAGAGGAGAAAGATACATTTAGACAAGGCAAATCAGTGATGACTAGTTAGTTATGAGCCAGTAAAAAGCTTCATGTGAAAATGAAGAAATAATGCCACGTGGCTGCATGCCTCCCAGTCAAGTTGCACTTACAGTTTACATCCATGTCTGTGAAAACATGGACGTTTCTCACACATTTTCCCCTGAAAACAGAGGATCTATACAGCAAAGTTTCAAGGTTGACACCCAAGATTAGTGTCACCAATTCTTCATCTGACCAAACGTCTCCCCCTCTGTTCTTGACTTATGATGTTGAGTAATGGCCAGAGGTGTTTTTGAAGAACGTTACAAAGTCACAGTTGATGTCTGATCTCTCGGAGATAAAATGCCACAAATTCATCCTTATATCCTGTAAGATATTTGTGTGAAATTTGAGTGTATGAATTCTTGATTCATGGCCCAAAACATGTTTAATGAGGTCACCGTGACCTTCACCTTTGACCACCAGATTCTAATCAGTTAATTGTTATTTCAAAGTGGAAGTTTGTGTCAGATTTGGAGATATTGCTTTGAGATGCACTTGAGATATTGCGTTCACAAGAATGAGACAGACATTGTCATAGTGACCTTCACCTTTAAACTTTGACCACCAAAATCTAATCTGCTCATCCTTGAGTCCACTTGAATGTTTGTGCCAAATTTGAGGACATTCCCTTAAGGCGTTCTTGAGATATCGTATTAACAAAAATGCATCAGATGGACAGACAACCCAAAAACCCAACCCAAAAATCACTGAATCTATAGAATAAAATAAACATTTTTAGTCATGGCTCTATGGATAGCATTGTCAGTCTGTCTGTGTTCACATTATACTCTTGTTTGTTTATATAAGACAGTTATTACAGTAGATTTTGTAAGAGTCCTGAGGCAGATCACCTCCAGTCTGGCTCGGTCCACGTCACTCGGAAGACGCTGCTGCCCTCTGACCGACACTATCAGGGCTTCATAGGGGTAGATCTGAAACACACACAGATTAATAAATTTAATCAACTTCTTCAAACAAAAGGCACCATTTAGGCTTTGGCCTACATGTGAATTAAATTGGGTGTCATAAACATATAAATTGTAATTTAACTACATTCAGAAATGTCATAAATTGTTTACCAAAGAAGTTTATTTGCCTGTTTTTGTTTGGTTTGGTAACATGATTTAAATGCATTTTAAAAAAATCAGTAAACGGGCTTGCATTTGAATGTTTCAGCACCATGAAAACAGGCAGAATGGGTTTTATTTATCTCTGTCACTCTCTAGTGGCCAACAGCAGCATCAACAACAATAACAGGCTAAAATAAATTAGAAAAATTGATGCAGTCTCTGTTTGGTTTAGTGTAATTATTCATGCAGATTTAAGTCTTCCCCGGAGGAGGAGATTAGGAAAAATCCAATTTTTGTGCTGACATGGTTCTTGTTTTTCCCCTCTAATAAATAGGGGAGACTTTGAAAAAAAAGTTTATGTGATGAAGTTGTTGGGCTTAGAAAAGAGAGTTTTTTGAGAATTATGTGAAACATGACAAAGTTTAAAGACTGTTGACCCTTTGAATGTTTGAATCTATTTTGTAGGTTATAAATCTGAGCTGGAGAAGTGCATTCAAGCACCTCTTACAACCCATTTCCATTATTATTTAAGTAAGAAATAGATACAGAATAAAAAAAAAAAAAGGGCTACAAAAATCCCAGCTTGTGATTCCCCGATGATGGCAGTTGTTGTATGGTAGAATTATGTTTCCCATGTTTCAAATAAAACTGGTGAACACTCTAGTTTTCATGATACTGGAAATATTTTATTCTTCACTATCAATAAAATGAGTCAGTCATTTTTACAAGTGGGTGTTACTGAGTGAGATGAATTCGCCATTCAATGTGAACTTTAAAGAGGCAACACATCATCCTTATCTGTTGCCCATTGATCCAGACTTTTTCACTCTTGGCTCAGTAACAGTTGTCTAGCGTTTGGCGAGAGTGTCTTACCTTGTATTCTGAAAGAGAAGGAGAAGAGAAAATATCAATATCACTCATGCTAACTGTTGTATTTGTTGGCACCACTCTTTCCTCATTATACACACTCTGAATAACACTCAGTGACATGCACCAGGATGGGAGGTAAATCAGGAGAAAACTAGAAGAACTGGAGATAAGCAGATTTAAACTGCACAATAGGCTTACCTCTGATCTGCCAATTAACTGCATTGCTGCTGTCATACTGGTAATAATCTGCACCCGCACTCCCAGGCTGCAAGAACACAACCAGAGCAGTTGAGCAAACACGGACTGAGAGGATGTACTTCATCATCTTCAAACATTGTGTCTATAAAAAGTTCCATGCTGAAATTGACATATAGCACTTTTTTTCAACTTTCTGTGTTCAATATTTGGTGCTAGAGAACTTGCACTAAAAATGCAATATGTTGCTATATGTCAAGTGTAGACCACACAATGAACATTTCATGTAAATCTATGATGATCAAAGATTTTTGTCACAAAAGGCTTACTTCCTGTTGCCAGTGGGTTGCACTATGACAACGAGTCAATGTTAAGATGTCTTCAGGCCTGGACTCTTACCAAGCATGTGAAGTTTGGCGCCAATGGAAAATGTACATTTGAGTTAAAACAACTTCCTGTTGATTGAAATGTGCAAAGTCCCCACCCAACACCACGCCACAGTAACCTCCATTCATGTAAAACCAAAAACGTTGCTATTAAGCATGGCAAAATAGTTGACTGACTGATTTGTCTGTCATCGTGACATGAAACAGCAGTTACTTGGTTAAAATAAATGAGTGCCACAGGGGAACTCGATTCACCAATCAGCACCACTGGTGGGATTAACGCCACTGTCAGGTTGTTGTCAAGCCCTGCCAAGTAGCAAACTGGAACCAATATCAACAATGGCAATCGTAAATACAAGATAGATGCTGCTATCGAGGCTGCTCTGAATTGACATGTCTTTTCAGTATCACCCCCCATCATAGATGGCTTTACTTTCTGCTGCTCTGCTCTTAAAACATTAGCAAAACAGGTATGCTGGCATGGCTGTGCATCAGAGTGGACTTAAAATGACTTTAGATTCAGGCAGATACTTTGGTCTCTATGGTTACTGATTAGAGAAAATCAGAAATCAGTTAGGGTTGATACAATCCCAGACTAAAGATGGAAATGAAGTGGAAAGAGTTGACAATTCAATAATGCGTTGGCCTCTTGACATTTTATAGGAGGCGCTATCAAGTCCCCTTGGCCCTCACAAGCACAAAAAAAAGATAAGATTCCAAATTTTGCATTTCTAACGTGTACCAAGTTTCATGAGTTCTCAAGCATCCCTCACACCACAAAAAACACTTCCTGTTTCGTGGCAAATAGTGCATCATCACAGCTACGGCGTCAGATTAAAACTCAAAAGTGTCAGCAGTGAGCATCATCAACATTTTAAGACTTTTCTGAGCAACTTTGAGGAGGATTTCGTTATTAGTTGCTGTCTCAGTCAGCCTCGGGAAGTAAACTGATACAAATGAGTTTCAAAGGATCAGCGACAAATGAAGGACTTTGCTGTAGTTTACGGTTTAGTGAATTGCCATGTCTGTGTTATTCCCTCTCTCAGTCACTCTCTCTCTATCTCACACACACACACACACACACACACACACACACACACACACACACACACAACCAGTAAGTGTGATAGCTTACCCTGTTTATTCCATTTCTGCCGTAGCCTGGCAACGAGGATGATTTTGCAATGTATGAGTCTGGGAGAACAAACATAAACACATAACCATAAAACAAACATGAAATACGCAAAAATAATAAAAACACTCAGTTTATGAATGATTGCAGTATACTATATCTACATACTGTCTATACACTGACAGCTGCTGAAGGATTATAAGAGGGTTTCTCACATCTTTTTCATGCGGCTCTTGAGAATACCACACTGGGGAAACAGTTTCTCCCACTTGGTAGGAGGATTCAAAAGAATACTGTGACTGTTTTTTAAAGCTCAAGGCTACCACTGCCTCCTGAACACCCACCTGCCAGACTCAACTCCTGACAAATAAAGAAATGTGCCTCAGATCATACACAGATTGGTAAAATCAGATTGATGTTTCAGTCATTTCGATGTGCTGTTTTAACCTCTGGTTAATAAATTTACACCCTAAATACAAACAAAAACGCATCGATTGAGTGGAAATGCTTACATTTTGCTTCGCACTTACACACTGCTGCACCTCTTTAAAATGTTTTATTTTCTTTAATTTCATGCATTTTATACATTCTTTTTTTATCCTTATTTTTATTAGTATTATCTCAATGGGTTTTATTTTCCATCCTATGTTTTCATCACTTTTCATCCTGATTTTTATCTTACTTTTTCTGGTATTATCAAGTGGGTTTGATCCATGTAAAGATGTGTTTTATGTGTTCTGCTCTGATCCTATTTTATTTTTACATACAGGTTTTATAATATCTTGTTTTCTGTGTCTTTTCATATGAAGCACTTGGTGCATGTATTTCATTGTTGTAAAGCACGTCAGGCTGCATTTCTTGTATGAAAAGTGCTATACAAATAAAGTTTATTATTTATACTAAAATACAAAAAACTGCAGAACATCAGCCAGCCACATTGGAGGAATGTAGTATTATTGCTACTTCCCCTAACCTTTTTGTTAATTTAATATGAACACCCTACCACCCATAACAATCATTTTAAAAACATCTTTCCGCTTGCAGTCACTCCTCCAGCATCTCTCTTGTAACTACCAGCATCTTAAGTATCCTTTGGCAAGCCTTTATTTGTGTTGTGCACTGCTGCAGCGGAGGCAGCAGAGGGCAGTTGAGCCACAGCGATCCTCTAGAGTTATTCTCACTTCTACTATCACTCGCCTCTTCTTTGCTATCTTCGTTTTTTTGGGTTTATCATTCATTCTTCCTCAGTCTTTTGCTCGTCTCTTCCCCTCCTCTCCCTCTCTCTCTCCCTCTCTCTCTCCTCTGCTCACTTGCTCTGCCCTCCTATGCCTCTCTTTCTCTCTCTCTCTCTCTTGTTCACGCCAGTGTTGAATTAAATTACACAGTGATGTCAAAGAGCTGGGACGAAACACCATAATGCAGAGGAAAACTGGCCGGTATGCAGAGCTGCTGTACAGCGTGTGTGAGATGCTGAGCTATAATGTGTTTGTCATCTACAACTCTCTCTCTCTCAACAAAGAAATGAGATACAGCCTCATAGATTAGCTTTGGTGTGTGTTTCAGAGATACAGTTGTTCCATCAGTGTTCCCTGTTGCCAAGAAAAACTAAGAGCCTAAGCATCTCATTCATCAATGTCTTTATAGCACAAGTGCTGGCCTATAATCTCTGCTGCCATTCGAATCACAGTCAGGGTTTTGCAGCATTTTGCATAGTTATTGATCAGTTATTATATTCTAATGGCATGACAATGGCATATATGACAGTCTGCATGCAAAAGGATGCAATTTTCTGATGTTCAAAATCATATATGGAGACTATATTGGGATATTATGGAATTAAAATCTACATAGAAGCAATGAAAGAAACAGTTAGAGATCACAGGAAAACTGCACACATTTTTACAAAATGCATCTGCATGACAGACATTTAAAGGAACAGTGTGTAGATTTTACTGCCCTCTATATGTGAGGATTGCAGATTGTAAACAACTGAAACTTCTTTCATGTTCCAAGCGTCAACTCACAGTTAGAAAAGCTTCAGAGTTCATTGTTTAGAAGGATTTTACCGGGAGCTGAAATAGCTGCACAGGTCTCTTTCTCTCTAAAACAAATGGACCTGGGAGTCTCATTTATGAAACAGTGCATGAAATCCATACTAAAAGTGCATGTATGGACAAAAACTGAAAAGTGTACGCAATTTCCTTATACAAATCCCAAATAAACTTGAATTATGCAGGCATAGATTAGCCATATCCTGCCCCTACATGTCCACATTTCACTATAAATCGTCAATGCAAAGCACCTCATGAATGTTGATGCATAGAAATGAGCCCTTTTACTAATTCTTTGCGGTAAATCACAGCAAAAGCAGAGTGTCCCTGCAGTATTTACATGATTACAGCATCAGATTGTTTGCTTCACACCTGTAATCAGACTTCATCTACCACCTCAGCATCTGCATCATCAACCTCCAATCTCCAAAATTTTTGTCCACATGGTTCAGGGTCTCCCTACATGTGCGCATTGATTTTATGGATCACAAATTTTGCGTGAGAAGCTGTTCTGCTCATCAGAGACGAACTGCTAGCCCACCACCTGCTAATGTGTGCTCATCTTTTCCTCTGATAATTTAAGATCCAGACGTAGAGGCCGAAATATCCCCAGAGGTCCCTTCCTCTCCAAAACAACAGACTCTGTGATTAAAACAGGTAAAACCACTGCATAGAGCAGTTTCAAGTTACAAATCGGTGTTTCTCCAACGCTGCTCTGAGCCAATATATATCCCCCCGAATCCTACAAACTAGACCCTTAAAGGCCAAATTTAGGTATAAGGTATAAGTGATCTCATAAAACACACCTATCGTTATGATCAAAAGTGTGTAACTGTGGGCTGTGAAACAGATGGCTGAGAGGTTCAGGTCAGCGATCCTGGATCAGTGCTGCTGCTAAAAAAAGCTGCTAAATGGGGACCTAAGTTACAGCACTATTCATCTTCCCATCTGTAACCCAAAAGACAAGAGGAGCGGTGTGTGTGTGTGTGTGTGTGTTCAGCATGTACGTGCGTGTCTGTGCGAGCTGATAACAATCTCCACTTAAAGCTCTGCCGCTGTCACAGCAGAACCGACAGGATGGTGGGGATCAGAGGGAAGACGGACTGCTGTGTAGCCGTCCCCTTGAGATGACCTCAGAGATCAAAACGCACTGATGAGCCACTCACCGCTGTCTGCACTGTAGACGGACCTGGGAGCTGACGACAGAGAGATGAAGGGAGACAGAAAGCAGGTAAAACACACTGAACATTATATTCATTTCATCAGAAATATAACCTGCAAATATAAAATCCCCTACATCAGAAGTTTTGTGTCTTAAGCCCAAAAGCTTTGTAGTCTTAAACAGTTACAATCACCCCACTTCTTAAAGAAGCATAGCAGATGTAAGCACTTCTTGAACACTAGTTTAACCCTTTGAAACCTACACAAATTTGTTTGATTTCTTGCGAGGGAGAGAAGGCAAAGAGCAACCCCAAAAAGTGCTGTGCTTTACATTTTCAACAACATTTTAAATATATAATTTAAAAAAACACAAATTAAGTTTTATGGACATATTTCTTTCTTTTTTTTCCCAATTTCCCTTTGAAATTAAAAAAAATACTATTTTTCATGTCATTTTCTAATCACCTTTTACTAATTTCTTGCAATTTGTAGTGCATTTCTTATCAAATTGCTTACTGCCTTTTCCGCATGTTTTTGACACTGCCTTTCTATATATGTATTGTGTATATTTGCAGAAGCCCAGTGGAGATGATGAAGAACATGAAGTTGACATGTGTGCAAGACATTTTTTATTTATGCACATCCATATTACTGTCAGTGCGATTGTGTAAACATGCACAGCATGTGAGACTTTGCTAAGTTAATAAACCTGCCACACAGTATGAGTATGAGGACAAACAGCAAACTGAAATGAGGGAGTAAGTTTTTAGTGGAAGGGAACTAAAGAGGGCCAGCTGTTGTGGAGCATCTATAAAACATCAGCTGTGTGAAGATCTGCCTCTGACAACATCAGCATGCAGACAAATCACCATCACGACCTACACTTCATATAAAATATGAAGCAGCACGGCCAGGCTGCATCCGGGCCACTCATGTTAAAAATGCATATGTTTATGCATCCACCCACTGAACTTTGTAAATTTAATGGACTCTGCAGCAGCTTGAGATTATTTTTCTGAAACACAATTAGGTGCTGGAATCAGAAACATAAAGTAGGGAACAGAGCTTTTATTTTGTAAAAAAAAAAACAAAACTGGTTTTGTTATTATTATTGATGAAATGACAAGACTGACCCAGCTGGCATCAAACAATAAGATGTCAGAAAGATGTTAGACTCACACCAGGCAGATATTAAATTGTGTTTGAAAAACATCATCATCCGTTGTCAGTATTTTATGTCAAATTGACATTGGCATTAGACATCGTCCTGACATTGAACTTTGGTCACCTGATGTTACATCAATGTCTAACATATCAATGCCTAAACATGCTGATGGCCAGATGGAAAGGGTCCAATGCAGCTGTGTGAGACTGCATATATGCAGCAATATTTTAAAAACTAAGTGATAAATTCAGCAATGTCAATTTCAATACTAGCATGCTGATATTTTAGCAGGTACAATGTTCACCATTTTAGTTCAGCATTTTGGCATGCTAATATTTGCTAATTAGCACTAAATGCAAAGTACAGCTGAGTCTGAAGGGATTGTTTTACAGGTATTTGGTCATGAACCAAAGTACTGGACAAAATGAAATGATGAAGTGATGATGATGACACTGGTCCAAATTTTCATTGCAAGCACTTGATGGTTGTTGAGATATTTCAGTTAAAACCACAAATGTGAACTTCATGGTGGCACTAGAGGAAAAGTCAGGAGGTTATCAAAGTCAGGAGGATCCATCCTCTGAGGACTGTGAATGTCTGTTTAAAATGTGATGGCAATCCATACAATACTTTCTGAGATATTCCACTCTGGACCAAAGCACCAGAGGCACTCTGCTAGTGCAACTAAGTGGACATAAATCCGCTGAGGTAAATGAAACCACCAAGTGTCTATTATTTAGTAAAAGTTCATGTCACTTCTATCAAAATATGGACATACCATTTTGGAGTAAGCCTCCTCTGAAGGATAGATGAGCACTCACACCTCTCAGTTCTTTTCTAATCAGTATAATAACAGCAGACTCTATAAACCCACAGTGATTACGCAGCACCCAACACCCACGTTATCCACACCTCTGTCTGTCTGACCTCCCTGTGCACACAGCTCATTTCCCTCCCTCTCTCTCTCTCTCTCTCTCTCTCTCTCTCTCTCTCCACAGCTCTCTGACCCTGATTTACCTCTTGGCTTCATGTCATACATCTTCTCTGAACAGCTCCAAATTGCTTTAGCTTCTCACTGCCTCTCTCTTTTAAATTTAATTCACTCTCTATCTCATTCACTCTCTCTCCTGTTATAACACCCTCTCCTTTTATTCCCATTTGACCTCCACCTAAACACTCTTCCTCTTTCTCTCTCTGAGTCTCTCCATCTTTGTCTCGCCCTTACTCGTGCTGAATGCAATGAGGAATGGGATCAATGGGAGAGTAAACACAGAAGTGAGAATCTCCTCTAACCTTCACCACTGCAGCCCAATCATTACCCTAACTGAAACCTGATCCTAATTTCAGACTTGAACCACAGCCTCAACCCTCATGCAACCTTAGAGAACCAATGTTCACAGATCGTGCATCCTTTGCATTATTGACAACCAATTTTTTAGCCGCGCTAACAGCTTTGTGGATGGCAAATTTGGTGTGTCGGCTCACTGCTGTGGTCCAGTTTGAAATATCTCAACAACTATTTGTTGGGTTGCTGTGCAATTTACTGAAGGTATTTAGCTATACTTTGCATATAGTGTTAATTATTTAATGACTGTACGCTGACAGAAAAGTTTGTGAAAATGGTAATCACTATACCTGACTAACATAAGCATGTTAGCATGAGTTATGACAGGACATACATTACAGATGACATGCACAGACCAAGTAACTGTCATACACAGTTGTGTTGCAACATGTAGGAAAGAGAGTTCATTTACAAAAACCAACCCTGCCGTCAGATTTCAGAAGTGTTAACACACACACACACACACACACACACACACACACACACACACACACACACACACACACACACAGGAACTTCAGACTTACAGCCATTAAGGGAGCTGTATCCCAAATTGTTCAGCGCCTCCCTACTGCTACAGCGGGAACTGCGTCTGCTCCCCCACTGGTCATTGTCGTGACAACCTGACCGCGCTTTCATCTCCTCCTTCAGGATCATCCTGCCAATTCCCTGTGGGGAGAGAAGGAAGCGGAGGGAAGGGACAGTGGAGGGAAGAAACAGAAGGATGGGTTAAACAAAGGGACCAGACAGACGGAGCAGTAAGGGTCGGTTGAGTGGGATGGATGCAAGTGTGGATAGACAGTGATGGAATAAAACAGGATGAGACAGAAAAAAGGTGACGGTTGTTGTTTGGATGGATAGAGGGATGAATTTGAGGTGATAGAAGGAGAGATGAGCATCACTCTATCATGTCCAGTGGGTGAGCTTGGAAAGAAGCATTTAATTAAATAGCTCATTAAATATTAACACACACACACTTAAAATATAAAATGGGAGAAGAAGGAAAGCGTCTCCCTTTCTTACCTTGTTTATATTGTGGTTCCATCCATCCTCCTCTCCTCCAGACGAAAACCTCCTCACCCTGGAGACTAGAAAGAGAAGTGGAGGAAATAAAAGACAACTAGATATACCGCAGTGCGTTTGTATGCCTCTGGACAGCAGTAAAGTTGCACTGACAGTTTCCATCCATTTTTTAAAAAGTTTCTAAATTGCGATTAAATGCAGAGTTTCTATAATTAATCGGGAATAATCACATTTTGAAATTGCATGTTTTCAACTGCATGTTTTCAATTTCATCATTTTACATTACACAACAGCTTTGAAGTCCATATTGACAAGGTAAAGCAATTCTTACCAGATTGTCTTGATTAGGAATCAAATGACAGAAACAAACTGCATGGGACGAGCATAAAGAAGGCATGTAACCAATTTTCATTCAGATATCTTGAGGTCAGAGGTCAAAGGACCACATAAACGTGTTGTCAAAACGTCACACCCGTGCCACAAGTGGTCACGTCTTTCCAGCTTTATTCTTTACAGAGACCTTGTTTCAGGGCTGTTGTGCTGCGTTCCATTCAAAGTTGTTGATTATGGTGTGATATTCCCGCCTTTAACAGGCAGTGTAAATGCGGCTATAGAGTAAATACAGGTTGCCAAGGGGGTGTGTGTGTGTTTGTGTGCAGAAGTGTGTGTTTCAGAACAAAAAGGAGCTGTACCCTTTGGAGAGCCTGTATACGGGTAGTAGTTGGAGTCTGGGTGATAAATGCTGTTGCAGTTGGAGGTGGAGAGGCGACTGGAATTGAAGAGGTTCTCATTGGTTTTACTCTTATTGGCTGTCGGAGAGGCAGATAATTCTGAGGGAGACACGATCAGAGAATGAGAACAAGAAAACGTATTGTGTATTCTTTATCCATACACAATTTGTAAACACAGAACCTTTTTTTCCAGCATTTCTAGGCTGATTTATATGCTTGAAATAAGACGGCACTCAGGGAAAAGTCAACCACAGGGAAAACATGCAAAAACATGTTACAAAAATTGTGGTTGTGTCTTTTTGTGTGTGCAGGAGAATCAAGACGGACAAACTAGTGCATTTACTTACAGAGAGGGGAGGGCACAGCAGGGGGTAGGGAGGGAGGAGGAGAAGGCATCAAAAGCAAGGGAACAGAGAACGAAAGGAGGTCAGAGAAAATGCGATGGGATATGATGCACAACTTCCAGTAAGCAAGCAAAGTTGTCAACGGTGATGGCTTTTCTTGTGAGGATGAAAGGATGTAATATCTGAAAGAAAATTGTCAAAGGGGTTTTGCGGCTTTTGTTAGACAATGAAAAAGACGAGTGGGTGACATTTACCAAAGGTCATATTTCAACTGATGCTGTGGACGCATGGATGTGACATTTAGTCTTTGGACAGTCCAAACTTACACTGTACATAAAAAACAATCTGGCTCCTTTTTTGTGACATTTATCAGGAGGGGCTTATGAGGTCGAGTTAGTCTTTATTTAACGGGGACAAATGCATTCATCATTGTTTCGTGTTAAACATGCAGGACAGACGTTATGCAGACATGTTTTGGGACACAGCACAATCCCACACCTTAATCCTGGGAACATTTTCACATTTATAACACATATTAACTCTGTGAAACCTGAGTTAATTGATTTAATTTCGTTCTAAAACATGGTGAGAAGGCAATTAGGAAGGAAGACATGAACGAAAATTAGCTTTAAAAAAAAATGGCAAAAAACAAATTAAAAAAAGTTACAAGAAAATTACCTGAAATTTTTTTTTAAAAAAAGTTAAAAAAAAAAAAAAGAACAAGAAAATTAAAAATGGAAAAAGTAATTACACATTTTATTCTGTGAGATAATGTTAAATATAAAACTAATACAATCAAAAATGTATTTTCTGGAAAATGTTCTTTTTTTGGGATAGTTTTCTAATAACCTCCCCCTTTTTTGGGGGGCTTTTTATGCCTTTATCATAGTTACAGATTGACAGGCAGAGCGAGAATGGGGATGACACGCTGCAAAGGACTCAGCCAACATAGGGCACACGCTCTACTCACTGAGCTAGAGGCCGCCCCATAACCTCAGGTCATTTTCCTGTCAACTTTTACTTATTTCTTTCAGTTTGTTCTTGCCAAGTTGGTGTTTGCCTTTTTCTCCATGTTTTCCCCCCAAAGAAATTAAACCAGTTTGCTCAGGTTTCAAAGGGTTAAATAGCTCGTGAAAAGCGTCTGAATGCATCACATGAAAACCAATGACGATCCAGGTTTCAAAGCGTTAAAGAATTAAAGCGCACAAAAAGACAAGCATCTGCAATCATTTCTGCTCTGTACTAATCTCTGCTCTCTCTCAGTTGACCCGTTTGGTAATATAACCAAACACCTCTTTGAAAAATTTGTTTTTGAGCTGCAATAGTCAGGTTTGACTTTGACATACATTATGGTACTAAATATACAACATATATATATCTAGTTGTGGTAATTTGGCTTAATATGAAAACTGCACCGTAAATGATTTGTGCTGTAAATTCAAATTCACCAACAGAGCCCAGATCACAGAGTGCATGCTCAGACTGAAGAGAGAGAGGTTTGTCAGCACTTTGTAGCCCAGTGTAAATCATCCAGAGGTGTTTCTGAGGAACTGTAAGTCTGCCGGACCTGCCATCTGAGCACTGATGGATCACCTACACTCTTGAGAGTATTTGGCACTGCTTCTCACAGTTTTACCTTGCCTCTTGAATCACCAATTGAATTTGTAATCTCAACTCTGATGCAGCTACAGCAACCAAGCATTACAGCCTTATACTTATCTAGTTCAGTTCTATCAAAATCACCTTGTACCCCTTTTCTCCAATACTATGGTGTATATGCAGGTTTTTATAATGCGGAGAAATCCACAAAAAAAAAGGCAATAAATTTGTTTTCCATTACAGTCACAAATGTGACGATAAACTGGTTAGTAAACAGCAGAAAGCAGCATGGAGCCCAGTGAAAAAGTTATGCTTAGTAATTCTCTTTTAATATCCGTTACTTATTCAATCACTAATTCAAACTTGGTGCTGACTAATTTAGAGCTGCTTGCACTGTGCTGTTTAGATGGAGATGAACAGTATTTATGGGGGTGTGTCACTAGAAATACAAGTGATTATTACTGTCATTTGATCTGGAAATTAATGCCAATCGTAACTTTCCCACTACAGAAAAAGCCAGTGTTTGTGAGTGTTAGTGTGTTTTTTGTGGAGTGGAAAAGCAGCTTTACTGTTCCTGTTCTTCAACTGTTTGAATCTCTCCTTCTTCTCATTTTTCCACAGCTGGAATGCATTTTGCAAAAGTTAAAACCTTCTGCAGCAAATAGTTTCCAACCCCAGTGAGTAGAGCACAGACAAAATCTGAAGGTTGGTTATCTTTTTTTAAATTGTAACCTTTACTTAATGTAACCTTTATTTTACCAGGTTGGTCCCATAGAGATTAATAATCTCTTTTTCCAAACCCAAAGGAAGACAAAATACAATTCACAAGCACTAAAATTAGCATTAAAAGGGAACTATCTATTAGTCAAAGGAGAACTATTCTGGGAGTCAGGCAGGCTAAAAACATTGACATCCTATAGAATCTGCTCCTAAGTCTTTTATTTTAGATTTAAAAACATTTATCGACACCAGCTCCTTGAGTTTCAAGTCATTCTGCAACAAATTCCAGAACGGAGCGTGCAAAATACCCAAAAGCCCTGTTCCCAATTTCTGTCCGAGCACTTGGAACTGAGAGCATAAAGAGGTCCTGAGAGTACTGTCCAGCACTGTCTGGTTACCAGACAACAGAGTTTAAGATGTTTGGACACTAGAATCTGTGTTCAGATTATCCAATGGCAGTGGTAAACTCCTGCTGCACCAGCTAAGGAAATGCTTTGACATCCTCTCGCTACTTTCCTTTGAGTGAAGTTGTAGAGGAGGACTGAATGTCATCAGAAACACCAGATGCGAGACAGATCTTTTCTAAAACTGATTCATTAGTCAGAGAAAGAGAAGCATGCATAATACTGAGCGTGCACTGACAGGTAGACAGCCTGACAAAAGCTATAAAAAGCACAGCATTGTGAGGAATCGACTAACCTTGTCGTTTATAGATGGGGGGTTTCCTGTAGATGTTGGTTTCCTCAGAAGCTGAGAACAGAAACGAAAGAATGAGTCTGAGAAGCAAAGGGAAGAGGGAGAGGAGAGGAGTCTGGATTCCCTTCCCGTCCCACCAGTTTAGTTGTATACATTTACAGTCTCCTTAACCGTAAAGCTGACATCACAGGTAATAAACTGCTATGGCAGAGACAGTGCCATGCATCCAGACAACCTGACTGACATGCAGAGAGGCTGATTAATAAACATCACAGGCTTATTATCGGAAAGAGCAGCAGATGGCACAGGAATAAAGGAGAGAGAGAGGAGCAGTTGAAGGGTGGAGAGGGCTGGATGGAGAGGCAGAGGAAAAGATAAAGGCGGACAAACTTAGAAAAGACAAGAGCATGTGGCTTCTTGTAGCTCTCATTTGGTGGAGTTTTCTGTATAGTCATTCAGCTTTAAGTGCTTCAAAAGCGCCACAACAACACATAACAGTAAAGTAAAAAAAAGTTTGAGTCAGCTGCAATAAAACAACAAATGAAGCAAAAAACATGAATTTCAAATTCTGCACAGGGCGTGCCACAAAGCCTTCCAAAGTTAGAGGTTCGACTCCCAATGGGCCATCCATGCTAAATTTGTATGCACTCTTGATACTGTGAAGCACTTTGGATAAAAGCATCCACCAAATACATTTTGCTTCGTGTTGAAAAGCATGAAGGCAGTGCTGTCGCAGAGGCTGGCAAGGAATAACAGCCTCGGAAAAATGGAGAGAGGAAACATGCAGTGAGAAATGGGCTGAAGGCAGGAGGAGGGAATGATGGAGGGGAACCAAACGCACAGCTTGCAGTGAAAAGTAAAGGGGTTTTTAAAGTGAAGGCAACAAAGACAGAGTGAAACGCTCAGGGAGGAGAGAGGCATTAACTTGATAAAGTAGAGGGTTGATAGAGTGTTTAAATAAAATGAACTGGTATTTGTTGTTGGATTAAAGCGCACATATGTTATACAAGAGCTCCAGATCAGCTGAAGATGAATAAGATAAAGACTTCCCTCTGGAGTACAATGAAATAAGGATAACTGTGGTGCACTTTTCTGGATGGATTATTCATTTTCTCGTCTTTAAGCTGAAAACACACTGATGCTGAGGCACCGGTGCATCATCTGATGCACGTGAATTGCCGCTCTTAACACCAATACGCAACGTTCAACAGAAGACCGTACAGTTATTACTACTTTTGCTGAAAGATCTGCACACTTCCCACCTCTGCATTAGCTTTAAATCATGTATGGATACCCATTACTTGAACTTGATTTCTCACCTGAAGAGCCAATCTTCAGAGCTTTTGTATGGCTGCTCAGGCAATATCTTTTTTACCATTGTCCTTATATAGATGGGATTGTGGGTAATAAGCCCTGGATGGTTCTTGAACCCAACTTGTCTCTCTTCATCTATTCTTTGACTTACATGAGCAACAGCAATAGGTGAGGAGAGGAGTGCGTGGATCTGCTATGGGAGTCGGGATGTGCAAGCAGGTGAGGAAAAGTGCATATTTTCAGGGGTGGTAAGGATGGAAAAATGACGGTGGTGTCAAGTGTCACGGGGCACTGCATCCATGGGTGTGTGGGGATTGGACATAGAGATAAGGGTGGCTGTTTTATGCCCGCTGATTGGCAGCAATCTGTTTTTGTCTTTAGATAATGTGGGAAACTTGTGAGAAAAAATTATATTACAATCACTTTCATTATTGATGAAATTTCTATATAACATAAAGCAAACAGGGAAAAATACCGGCCACATTTTCCCACAGTTTAATGCGATGTTTTCAATTTGTCATTCCTTTGTCTGACAAACAGTTTTAAACCCAAAGATGTTCAATTTACAATGACACAAAATGGAAAAAAGCAGCAAATCCTCACATTTGTCTCACATTTGCTTAAAAAATGCCAAATCAATAATCAAAATGATTGTCAACACATGTTTTGTCAACAACTAAATTCAGCTATCTAATAAAGATATAAAAATGTTAATTTACCACAGTCAGGTCAAAAGCTCACTGGGAATGAAGTTGTGTGTCTGTCTGCTTGTATGTATCTGGGGTCAGGATGTGGGTCAGAGTCTTCTCTATAGGATTTTAATACATTTGATGATTACTGGTTAGACAGAGTCTGGACTCTTGGTGTGGGTTAATGTCTGGAAGGTGAGTCGGTTTCGATCTGACGTGGGTAAATTTGGGTTAGTAAACAGGTCAGGGGTCAGCGTTGCGGATGACAGCCTACCTGGCACATGGAAATGCTTGGGGGCTTGGAAGGTGTTGGTGGTGGGTGTGGCACACCTGGGCTCTGGCTGACTGTAATAGGGTGAACTCCTGCCACTCTCACTGCCTGCAGCCAGCGCAGCCAATCACAGTGAGAGAAACCAAAGCATGAGCAACAGAATGGCCCGCGTCCCCCAACAGAAAGACAGACAGACCTGATGAAGTACATGTATGTGGGTGTGTGTATGTGTGTGTCACAGGTGCTGCTGGGAATCCTGGGGCTCCAAACAGGACATGATACCTCATTGCACCCACTCAAAAAGCTGCTACAGCGCCCCAAGTAGGACCCTCATATTTTCTGTGTTCATAGGTGTGTGTGTGTGTGTGTGGTATGCATGTCTTCACTTGAGTGGGCACATTACCGGGGAGATAATAATGCAGTGGGGAGCCTCCGTGGCGACTGTGTGCAGGAGAGTCAGTGAATGCAGAGCTGGAGGAACGCCTCGTTCTCAGCTCCACGCCGTCCAAGAGATCCTGGAGAGAGAGAGGCTGTCTTAGAGCAATGTGCTTTCATTTGCTAAATGCAGTAAATTAGACTACACATGGCTCCTTTCAAAACACGTTAATCACGTTGAGAGCGGTTTAATATTCTATAGTGCGCTGCAATAATTTCCATGAGAGCACAAATGCTCATCCGTACACACACGTATGTGCAGAATATTTGGTCAGCGATGTGTGAATGTTTAAACCAGTTGTTAAGACTGCAGAGAGCAAACTGTTTCCTTTGGGTGTCATTGCCCCTTAACTATGACGCAGTCATACTTCAGAAGAATAGTTTGACATTTGTGAAATGTGCTCATTCACTTTTTTTTGCCAACAGTCAGATGAGAAGATTAATAATAACATTATCATACATAGACGAGAGGTGACCAAATTCACCTTGTTAGTGAAATTACCAAAACACATCAACGTTAGCCATCCCTCTCCATCCTGCAGTTCGGATGCAGGGTGAGGAAGCATGCAGGCTACATTAACTGGATTGTTTTAACTACAGTATGCATTCATTTACTTCAATGTGAAATGTAAAAATGCACATATGGTTGCTCTACTAAATCACATTGCATCTGGTAAAATCTGGTATTTATTTTGATAGATTTTTAACATTTTTTTCAAAATACTGTATACTTTTTACCTGTTGGCAGACCACATAGGAGAGAGGGGGTGATCCCCACTGATAAATTAATATATCGCAAACTGCATATCTGTACACTAAAAATGAACCAGGGCATCTAGCTTATCCTGGTAAGAAAGAATACCACCTGACCAGCACCTCCGGACATTATATTTATTTATTTAATCTGCACAAAAATAGGGAATGTGTCAAAATGATAAAGTTTCACTGGAAGTCTGTTCGTTTGAATAGCTGTCACATCCTTTTTCTGCCTTCCAGGCAGCCATTATAAGCCATTAATTTCTATGAAAATCAGCCTGCAGAGATGTGAACTTGCCACAGATTAGGAATGCATCGATCCAACTTCTTCTCTTCTGATACTGACGCCAAATACCTCAGGTTAGGTTATCTGCACATACCGAGTACTGATGCGAACGCTTTTCAAAATGTTTTATTTGTATAATTCACTGCACAGAAATTATATTTAGCAGCATATGTAACATATGTTATAGCATACAACATGTAAAGGACAGCTACTACTTTAGAGTAAAATACACCTCTGGAGTAAAATTTACAGGTGGCGTACTTACGTGTGAGTATGGCGAAAGGGAGCTCAAAGACTGGATGAGAAGGAGAAAAGAAAATATAATTTTTTTCATATTTGAGTTCATATTTTTTCATAGATGAGTTATGGTCAATTTCCTGTCAACTGACGTTTCTCAGCTAATGCTGTGACTTTTTATTATTTTGTGCGTGTGTGTGTGCGGTGTGTGTGTACCTGTCCACAGCTGTACCGCTCCAAAGTGTCATCTGAGAGGTGTGTGTGTGCATGGTCGGCCTGATAAGGGATGATGTCAGGCCTCTGGATGTCGTATATGGCTTTGACCCGGGGCAGAGCCGCCAGCTGCTTATAGTCCAAACCATCACCATCAGCTTTAGACTAGGAGAGAGAGAACAAGAGAACGAGAGAGAGAGAGAGAGAGAGAGACAGAAAGAGACGGGAAGACAGAGATAGAGAGGAAATGGAAACTGAGTCATAAATAGAACATTGAATGCAAATAGAAACTCAAAAAGAAAGACACATGCACACAAGCAAAAAGCAAAACTGACAAACAAAGATACAGAAAGGTGTGATGACAAACATAAACAGACAGCTGGTAGATAAACTGAGAAAAAAAAAAAGGTAAGGCAGACTGACTGGTGAGTATGATAAATTAAAACACCTAAAAGCTTGCTTAGTGATAATTTTTTTAAAAAAAGCTTAAGACCAGTCTCTCATAAGAAAATTCATACAGAATTAAAAGGTTCTGCTGGTTTTAGGATGCTACAGACACCCCAATATTAACGGACATATGGTGAAGCAGGTGGACAGACGGGTGACGGACCAGGAAAACTGCTCAGAGACAGATAGGGTCGACAGACAGAGCTTTCAGGGACTCTTTGCGCTTCTGTCGCTGTCATTTATGTTTTGATTGAAGACTGTGACAGTGACAGCTGAGGGCGTAACCATAGCATTGTTGGTGTAACCATGGTGACGACAGTACTCACGCAAATGAGGCGGTGAGGGGAGCCGAGAAGAGGAGAGGAGCCCGGAGGAGAAATAGATGCTGTCTCAGAGGTGCGTCTCAGCTGGTGGAACAAAAGCAAGAGAGACTGAAGCCTGAAGTAAAGTTAGTTTAAATACAACAGATCCACGTACAACATGCACGAAGAAGAACATCATCTACCAAATTATGCATATCTATACTTTTGATACTGATATGGCAAAGCACAAAAAAAAATTTGAATCTGTCATCAGTTCATCTCACACCTCTAAACAAGAGCAGTTTGTTATAAAACTCTTGCATAACACTTCCTTTGAAATCTTTCCCATAGTGCAAAAACTTAACTTAGTGTATCATTTAGCAGAAGTACCGATTACTGTGTTATGCTCAGTCAAAAGTAAAAAGTGTAGTTTAGTTAAGCCAGTCTCTAAATGTTCAAACCAAGCCCCAAGAAAAAGTACCACTCTTTTAAGCATTTTTTATGGTGGCTAAACAATGGAATTACAACTTCTGAGTCTGTCATGTGATGCCATTGTACCCAAAAGTATTTTTTTCATAGACTTACATTGTGAAATAGTTTTCTATAAATCTGTGGATACATTTTTTAAGAGCCACAGCCCTTCTAAAATGACTCCTTTCACTATCAGAAAATAAATTTTGAGAGTCCATAGGAATCATTTAATTCCTGTTCAAGTTAGTGGAGGGTTAAACCAGATGTCAGCTGGCTCAGCTCATGGGCCAAATGATGCACAAAATTCAGGTAAATTAATACCTTGAAAGTTGCATTTTTTTGGCTTCATGCACCACTAAGTAAGAGAAGAATGGGCAGGGCCCTGCCTCCAACACTGTATCAAGTTGTCTTTATACATCCATGTTTCAACTGCTTTACTAAAGAACAATAAATACAACTGGAAAAAAGTCTCAATTCATGAAACTATAAAATTCTCACTGGCTCAACTTCATTTAAGTTTGCCTTCAATTTTTTTTTTAAATCTCAAGTTATCTACAACAAAAAATCAGAGCAAGTATTGTCTTTGATTTAACTTCTTAAACTGAGCTGGCACAACTAGCTGGAGCTAAGGTTGAATAAAGGATATCTTTTTGCAGCTGGTTGCCTTATTTTTGTTTTCTCAGCATTTGACGTTTAACATATAAATATAACTATAAAACTTAACAACAGTAGTTCTTCTCTGTCCTAATGTGATAAACTAATATTGTGTTATTTGGATTTTCATGGTAGTGTTAGTCTTGGCCCTGACAGGAAGCTGACAAAGAGCTTTTCTAAAATAAAGAAAGGCTCATGGATAGGGATAGGGCATTACAAAAATCATCCTTGGCATATATTACATGTTGTACTATAAAACATGAAAAATAAGGGTCCAAAAAACTATATCCAATGCAAAGAAAAATGTGGCTTGTAAACCAAGACTGAGAAACAGACAATGAGAAACTCAGAGAGGACAGAAACAGAAGCAGAGAGAAGTGGCAGAGGATTGTGGATATTTTGAGTCTCGCTCACCCTCAGTTTTCTCTCCAGCCGAGCTGCTTCTTTACACATGGGGTGCCAAACCTCTGAACCTGCACACATACACGCATGCGCACATGCACACACACACACACACACACACACACACAGTTTTAGCTCAGTTTATTTTGTTTACTGTGTGTGGGCAGCAGTCATACAGTTTTATGGGATCCTATGAAGAGTAGATCAGCCTTTCTCAAGTGCATCAACATCAATCAAACACACACACACACACACACACACACGCAGGAGGCAGGGCGTATGCCTGTGGAGGCAGTTTGTCTGGTCTGAGGACAGAGGATGTAAGTCTTCTTGTCTCCCCACACAAATAAAAAGAGGAAGATAGATGGAGAGAAAGAGAACTCTTGGCCACTATTACATAGATTGCCATAAAATTTTGTTCAGATGTTCATGTTCCCCACAAGACCAACTTAGTGACCTGCTGATTTGTCCTGTGGCGCCACAGAGAGGTTTTTTTTTCTGATTTGGACTGAAATCTCTCAATGACTATTGGATGGACTGCTGAGAAATTTGCCGAACGCATTCCCTCATGATTATTGTAATAACTTTGAAGATCCCTTAATTTTTTATCAGACATAGAGCTGTTGCAATGATTGCAGTATTGTAATACCGCGCTATTGACAAGCCGCAGGGGATGTTAAGCATCGGCAACAAAAACCTACAAATGCCTGCTGTGTGATGAGCTGCTGGGCATATATTCTGTGTTGAACTCTGCATATTTTATTTTTAATTTTTTTTTTTTTAGAAGCATGGTAGCATTGTCACTGCGAGCATGTTAGCGTGCTAACATTAGCATCTAGCTCAAAGCACAAGACAATTAAGCTCTAAATGAGTAAATCACTCAAATGAACAATTTAGCCAAAATCATGGATCATAGTGTAAAACAGAAAGACAGAGAGAAAGAAAGAGAAGTATATAAACAGTGTAATATTACAGCACCCTGTGCAACATTATGCCTTTACTTCACTTACTCTCTTATTATTTCTTTTGTAATGTAAGAAAATGCACATTTATTATTATTTTTTCAAATCTATTAGGAACATACCCTGTGCATACACATATGATTAACCACTGCTTTCACAACAATTTGTTTTTGCAGTCATTCCAATTATTATTTTTTTAATTGACCTGAATTGAATGATAAAGACAAACCAAAGGAGGTCACAGGAGGAATAAATGAGGTGGCCTGAGCAAAGAGAGAAGGAACAGGGAAGAGGAACTTTATCGTAGAGCCAAAGAGGAAAGAGGGAATGAATGGAGGCTATGAGATTGTATTCATAACAATAAACCACTAATGTCAGGATGTTATATGCATGTAGAGCTGATAATGATAATGACAGTTAATATATCCGCTTTGAACACACACACACACACACACACACACTCTCTCACAATCAATAATAAAAAGTAACAGCATTAGCTGAAAAACGTCAGATGACGCACACACACACTTTCTCAGTCCTCGGGGCAACGCAGGGCCTGAATGGATTCAGTTAGCTGATCATGATTCTATACTATCAGCACCATAAATCTGTCCTGCACACACACAAACAAGCCCAGATACACAAAGACTAAACACACACGCATGCAACAACCACACATACTCTCACACACCCACACACAAAATCAATACAGTAGACAGAAACCATGCGTGGTGATTCAGTGCACCCCCGTCCCACCCACGCTTCTCAACTCTGCTGCTGAACAGATGTATGGCCTTGGACTTGGGATCTTTTATCTCCTGGATGAGGAGAATCTAAATGGTACAGAGGAAAGGAATTCAATTCACAACAACAGCGCTGCACGTCAGTTCAAAGTAAATTAGGTGCCTGAAATTTGTCACAAAATAATGATTCAAATGTGAGTCCTGAGTCCCTCTCTGTCTTTTTTATTAAGGAGCTATGTTTAGATACTTTTAATTTTACTCTTTTATTACCTTTATGTAAAATGAGGTCAATCAGTGGACAAAACCAACCTCTTTATCTTGATAATATGATGATATTCAAAAGAAGGGATGAAGGCAGCCAGTGAAATCTACAGAGGCAATATTGACATTTGTGCTTATGTCATTTGAAATTCTGATGCTATAAAGCAGCAGATATTTAAATGGACTATGGAGTTTTGCTTTTTGCTGAATCATGCTGCCATGAGAAACAGCACACACATCAAACTAACGTCACTGGTCAGATATGCACTATGGTTTATTCCATTTCCTTTAACCGCCTGATGTCTGTTGCCCTTCTTTTTTAAATGGAGTCTCCATTGAAAGACTAGAACAAAGGTAAAGGTGCACTTGAGCTCCAATCGCGGGGAAATTCATAAAGAAAGGATAAAAAACGCTGATAGCACCATGACTTGCACATTACATGCAACCGCTCTCTGCCCCGTCTCAAGGTCTTATTTACACAGGATATCTTGCTAATGGCATTACAGAGCAAACATGACCATTAAATTTTGTAGCTGAGTGCTATTTCCCCATTTTTTTGCCTCAGATTGCAATTACCTATATGGCCAAGTATATAAATGTTAACTTTGCTCCAAGGACACAGTATGAAGAACAACGACGGAGAAAAAGAAAATATTCGGACTGTGAGCTACAGGCCCTGAACGATGAGGTGCAGAGGCATTCTTCAAAACTTCAGGTAAGGAAATCAAACATGACAGATTGAAACCAAATCAGGGATTTAATATCCCAGTGTGTCAGAGCTGTGCTTGGGCTTGTAAGCCCTGATAAATGCACTTTAGAAACCACCAACGTTCTGAAACCGCTAATAATTCTACTGTAACTGCGTGTGGTTACTAGCATTGATTTTCGTAAGCTGTACTGTTTTTGTATTGATGCCGATTTTCACAGAGAGGGGCTAATGTTTCACCAAATGTATGTATATTACCAAATTAAATACATGCAAATAACCCAGGAGCACTGAGATGCTTTTTGCTTGGCAGCACAGACATACATTTCACCTTCTGCATGTACTTTTAGAACTATATGGCTTTTGTTGGCTTATTTGTGAAGGTGTAGTGGTGGTAAAAGTCATGCAGTCCTTTAGAGAATTCACCCTTCAGTTTGTACTTGACTCAGCCTCATATCAATAGTTAATTAATTGATAACTGAATCAAAAGAAAGTAATCTGATATCAACTATGAGAACAAGTAATCCAAAATTATGTAAAAAGAAAAAATTAATTTGTTGGTTAGACCTTATAAAATGACTATTTTATATTTCTTGAATGAAAAAATAAGCTATTGAGATATCAGTTTGGGCTCTGGTACCTTGGCATTAGTATTTTTTTTTCATAATTTAAAATCAATTAGTGAAAAAATAATCAACGTATTCATCAATGATGACTCTTAATTTCAGTAGCAGTCTTAAACCTGGAGGTGGACAGCATGACAGTCAACATTTAAACACACCTGAACTAAACTTACAGTACCAAGACCTGCTGCCAATGTTGTGGCAACATACAGTATCTATGTAATACAGTGGACCGTTATTTGAACCTGAGGTTAAGTAACACTAACACAATAATGTTCTCAGATGCTTGAACAATTCTGAATAATGAAACACACAACTGACAGAAAAATAAACACTATTTCTAAACATCTTAAAGGGTTAAGCATTCACTGTAAGTTCATGAAATAGTTTTCCTCCCCCACCTCCAACACATACATACACACACACACACACACACACACACACACACACACACACACACACACACCACTTCTTATTCCAGACATGCATCATGAGATTGATTGGATGTGTGTGCGCATGCCTTGTGTGTGCGTGTGTGTCGTAATTGAGTGTGTCTCACGAGGGTGATTGCTCAGCCCCCCTACATGTCTGAAGTCATCAAAAGGAGTGGATGTAACCTTGGGGCAGCTCACTGGAGCTCAGCACACACACAAACACACACACACACACACACACACACACACACACACACACACACACACACACACACACACACACACCTACACACCTACACACCTACATACCTGCATTTATATGCAGATACACAAATGTGCAAACATCTATTCAAACAGACACACAGGCATACATGGAAAATGACGCTTGCATGTATTTACAGGCACAGATTAACATGCACATACACACAATTCAGGTACAATATGCAAATGCTTAGTTTTACTGGTGGCTGTGAGCAGGTGAGCAGCAGAATGTCAATGAGGCGGAACAGGAGGTGTCAACTTGTTTGGCGACTCTGGGACACTGAGCGTCAGCCACATGTTACGGTACAGTGGCTCTTCATTTAATCTGGAGTCAAGTCAGTTAGCCAAATCATCTGTGTATGTTTGTGTGTGTGAGTGTGTGTGTGTGTGCTATTTGAATTTCCTTTTCTATTTCACTGTTATCTTAAAGAAACATTTGTGCAGTTTGGAATTGCAGGGCTCTTATTCTCATATGTGGCCTGTTTACACAACTGTATCTCCTACAGTATGTTTATCTGCACTTAATTTGCATTACCATCATGTTGTCAAGGAAGTGCTGCTCATCTCTCTTCAACATATCAGACATTTACATTATAACAATCTACTAAATGTTCACAACCAACATTTTTATTTCAACAATAAAACATATAAACTAAACTACTGTGGGTATGGTTCAAGGGAAAGTTCGCCCTCAAATCAAAAATACATATTTTTCCATCTTAACGGTAGAACTATATATTGATATATAATGTTTTGGTGTGAGTCGGCAAGTATTGGAGAAACTGGCCATAGACAAGTCTGCCCTCTCTTGAATATAATGAAGCTAGACGGCACTTGGCCTGTGGTGCTCAAAGCACCAAAAACAAAAAATAAATACATTTTAGAAACTCAACAGCAATGGCTCTTTCCAGAAATCATGACCCTGTGATTCAAGATAATCCAGAGACCTTGTTGGCAGCACTTTCATGTAGAAATTATATTCTTTTTACGCCGCCAATCGTATCACCATGCAGAAGGAAGCATTCTTCTACTACTATCTCACTATCTCACACTGTGTGTAGTTCATATGTGGATTATCTTTAAGAAACCAGGTCATGACTTCTGGAAAGAGACAATGCTGTTGAGATTTTCAGAGGAATTTTGTTGCACTTTGAGCACCACAAGCCGAGTGCCATGTAGTTCCAGACGGCATCCCTATAGCCAATATCTTCAACATTTTGCAACTCATGCCGAAACAATCTAGATTGATAAACAGCACTGCAGGTAAGAGGGAAAAAATGTGTTTTTTTGTTTATTTTTGGGGTGACCCGTCTCTTTAAAATTAAGGTCAGAGAAAGATCGTGCTCATGGTTAAATAATTAAATTACCATGCTGTTGCCCTGTAATCATAGTTTTGCAATTACATGTCATCTCATATACATATTACGGCCAATGCAATGATCTATGATGCATTTCCTCCTGAATATCTTTGCTAATTCAAAACAGCTGCTTTTCAGAGTAATCTGAAAGACAGTTAATTAAGAAAATAAAAAATTAAGCAAAGTGCATATAAATTCAGTTTGTCCCACACAGCAAAGGTTTTCCAGTGTCCTCATATCAACCCATTTGAATCCATGATTGAGCTTATTAACTTTAATTACTATTATCTAATTGGCAAAGCAGGCGCTCCTGATTGAATTTAAACCTCCAGCGAAGTCGGTTTCATTCAGATTAACTCTGTCAGGGGCAGCGCTGAGTAATGGACACAGCGGAGGCGAAGGTTGAGGGGTAATTGACTCCAACCTCTGTGTGTGTATCATGAAAACAGCAGCAGGAAGAAGGTTGTGTGTGTGTGTGTGTGTGTGTGTGTGTCATTATCACTGAGTGTGGTAAAGAGTGGTATATGTGAGATCAATAAGCCATATTACAGTGCTTTGTTAAAAGCACTCATTTATCAGGTGGCTGCATCTTGCTGCTCTCTACTTCTTTGTCTCTTACACACAAACACACACACACACACACACACACACACACAAGCACAGATGCAGATACACTCAAGCCATCTGGATACTTGCAGGGTTCAGCTTATTCAATAGATGCTACAGGTCTATTTTTATGCCCGTTAGCTGTGCATATGCAAAAGCACCACTGTATGACCATCTATTCACAAAACTAAATGTCAATTCTATTGGTGTTGCACGGCTTGCACCATTTGTCTGGCTCTCGCTTCCTCTTCTCTCTACCCTCACCTGTAAGGTACATTTCCTCTCCTTCCAGGAACATCATGTGACAACGAGCACACCTGGCACAGGTGGGGTGGTAGCGCTTCCCTCCAGCCTGGAGGAGAGGAGAAGCAAAGGAAAGAAAAAGTGAGAGGAAATAAATAAGGCATGCACTAGCAAAAGCAGATGACACAAATGTGGAAATGAGAACAGAGTGGTGATAAGAAATTGAGAAACAGAATGAGGCCTGAAGAAACAGTAGAGGTGCGATAAGAAGTAGAGAAAAAAGGAATGAATAGGGGAGAGATGATGGGTGAGTGTTGCTTTGTTGGTTTTCCAAAGCTGCTTCGTCATCAGTCAACACTTCAGTCATTTAAAGAGGGACAGCTGCGCTTTTTCGCAGCTTTTTATAGACCGACACACACATACATGCACACAAACCCATAATTTCCTTCACAAAGACAAAAAATGTGCACACTCTTCCTCTTGTTTCCGTCTTTCTTGAGCACAAACACATATATCCATGCACGGAAAGTGCACTCACCTCAAGTACTCTGCCGCTGATGTACCTGTTACAGCTGTCACACCTGATGCCAAACTGAGTGTGGTAGTCAGTCTCACAGTAAGGTTTCCCATCCCTGCCAGGGACAAAAAAAAACAGCTCTCACTTTGAATTTGGCTTTCTGTTCCACTATTATTTATCTTGTAACACATTGTTTTTTAATGCCTGAGTCAAGGTACATGAATCAGCTGGAGCCAAAACAAATATTTTTCATTGTGTCTTCCAAGTATGAATATTTATATAAATACTGTGGGTGGCATCTAGTTGATTAAAAGACTTGATTTAATAATTATCAATTACTGTCTTGCAAATAAAAATGAACTGCTAAACACAGGTGTTGGTGAAACTAGAATAACATCCTGGTAGTTGTATGCGTCTGTGGACCAATAAGGTTGCAGTTACAGTTTACATCCATGTCTGTCCAGACTCATATGTAGCCAACACAGCTGACAATGCTTCAAATGTTGCTGCAAGGAAGCTACTTATTCTAAAACATGGACACTTGACACACATCTTCAGCCCGGCAGCACAAAATAACTTCATTAACATATTTTCATGGTGGGCATCCAAGGTTAGTGTCACCTTTTGTTCCTGAGTTAAGGCGTTGAAAAATGGCCAGAAAAGAGTTCTGCAGAACAATATGATTTCACAGTGAAGCTGACCTTTCAGATATAAAATGTCATCACTTCATCATTTTATCCTGTTAGACAAGATAGGGAATTTTGTCATAATTTGTGGATGAATTTGTAAATTATGGCCAAAAACATGTTTTGTGAGGTCACAGTGAACTTAGACCACAAAATTCTGAGTTCATCATCCAAGAAAACGTTTGAAATTTTTTTTTTCCTCAAGGCCGTCATGAGATATTACGTATAGAGACATTCCCTTAAGGTGTTTTTGAGATTTCATATTCTCCAGAGTTAGATGGACGCAAGGCCACAGTGACATTGACTTCTGACCACCAAAATATAATAAGTTCATTGTTAAGTCCAAGTGGACGTTTGTGCCAAGAAATTCCCTCAAGGCAGTCTTGAGATATCAAATTCACTAGAATGAGCCAGACGGGCGGAAAGCCTAAAAACATAATGTCTCCGGCCACTGACTGATGACACAATGCTCCAAGTGGTTTCCTCCTTTAAGCAAATTGGTCACAGTGCATAGCTTCAGATATAAAAGCCCACTCTAAAGCAGCAGAGGATGTAAATCGCTTGAAAAAACCTTCAAAATTGGCTCAAACATAACTACAGTAGATGCTGTACATACGGGGGATCATGCCACCTACTTGCTGATGTACTCTCCAGTGAGCGCACAGCCACACGTTCGGCATTTAAAGCAACTGACGTGCCACTGTCTCTCCAGAGCCAGCAGAGACTGACCCTGTTTGATCTCCTCGCCACAGCCTGCGCAGTCTAGAGGAGAGGAGAATCAGGAAATGCAGCAATGAGAAAACACACAAAGAGGATAAGAGCAGCTTCAGCTATTGGAGTATTTATCATCCTTCCTCTCTGTCCTTGTCTCTCGGCTCTGCCAACCCCTCGTCACTTTGCTCTGCCTTCCTCCTCATCCCATATTCCTGCTGTCATAGTCACACTGTCTTGCCAGATGGAGCTACCAGAACCAGGCTAGAAGACTACCTGGAGCAGCAGGCCACCTTCTGTGTGTGTGTGTGTGTGTGTGTGTGTGTGTGTGTGTGTGTGTGTGTGTGTGTGTGCGTGTAGCTGCAGGGAAGGTGGCTATGTTTTCCAGCGTTCTGCAGGTGGACAGTAAACCTCTTCTTGTGTTTTTTCATCTGTAGGGGAGCAAACAGTCTTACATGCCGGGTGAATCATAAAGATGTAAGTAAGTTTAGTTATATATCAGTAGGTGACATAACATCATCCCACAGATTATTCTTGCTACTAAATGACCAGGAGGTGTGTATTACTTTTAGGTCACTGCACAGCTCAGCTGATTTCTGTTACACACACTGATATCAAAGGATAAGATGGCCATATGCTGCAATATATTTTTATTGTCGAAAAATCCCACAAAGGAACTAAAACAAACCAACCAAATCTTGATTACTCCCGTGTGCCATAAAAGTATATTGTCTAAAAACCACTAAAAGCACATCACAGAGCCACACTGTTGCACTGAATGGCACGTTCTTTTATTACTATAAAAATGGGCTGGAAACTAGCTATGTACCAAAGACGCGTTTAAAAATAACACAACCTGCCTTTATGCATTATTATTGGATAACTGCACAGCTTGTTGTGTATTATTCCTGACAAATGTCACATTACAAAATGTGCAGTGTAAGTGTGGTGTAGTTTGCATGCGTGTATGCATATATTTGTGTGTGTTTGTTTCTTACAGCTTGGCCCGTGGACCTTGACGGGCTTGTCGCTTTTCAGAGTGTGTGAGCACTGCTGACACACACACTTCTTCCCACAGAAGGTCACCCTGTCTCCAATTGGGAACGGACCCCTGAGAGCACATACACACACACACACACGCACGCACACACACACACACACACACACACACACAGTAAAATTTCAGTTAAGCTATGCAGATTCGGCACTGCAGAAATTCTACATTTTGAAACAAATAATTTAAAGGGTGAGTTAACCCAAATAACAGAAACATGTTTTTCACCTCGTACCCCTGAAGGTGTAGTATGTTTCTGTGCAGATAGATAAACCGGTTTTAAAAAATGCAACAGATATTTTTACTGCTAACCCTAACATATTAGAAACAAGTCCCCCAACCCATATAACCACATTAGTTTTTTGTTCCTTTCGTCTAATATGGACCACAGGAAAATTCCTAAATTACAGGTTTAGGAAAAGGTCATGGTTTCGATAGGTAGGCCTACGTTTGTTATGTCACTTGAGTAATATAAGCAAGTTGCTTTAAGCTATGTGACATAAGTTCACTACATTACATACATGACAAAAGTTAAGCATGCTACGTAAGTTAAGGCAAAATAACACAGCATTGCCTTTTGGTTTCACATGGGGCATGAAAAGTGGTCTCCTTGGTGAAAGTCCTGTGTTTGTTTCATCATTTCTCCACCTTGGCCTCGTCCCTATGCAGATTTTGTGTCTTTATAGTACGCCATCTGACTTCCTCCTTTGGACCCATCATTATTATTACTGCATAAATATTGGTCATAATAAGCTGCTTGTACAAATAATCGTGCTTCTCACAGCATTTAAGGCTAATATTTGAAAAATGACCAGCAATATTTTTATATTGGCAGATTAGATAGTTATAATTAACTTTCCATAACAGTAAATGATTGACGAAAGAAGTATTTCTGTAGTTTGACACCAGTTTCAGATTTCAATATGTTCCCATTTGCACATTCAAAGTTACAAGGAGTTACTCCCACAGCAATGAAAATACTACAAATATTTACATTCGCGCTAAAATTCCCCACTGAAAAATGTCTAGTAAATCAAAGGAGCTTCAGTATCCAAGAAGATATGGGATTATTCTCCAAATAAACAATAAAACAATGGATCAACCTGATCCCTCAGTTCCACACAGCAATATCCTCATCACCTGGTATTATTTCAGTTTTGGTCACACCTACACATGCACATTGGTTTTCAAAGAATATGCTGGAGCAGAGAGGACTGAAATATTAATACAAAAAGGCAATAAAGTATATATCAAGACCTACAAGAAATGCCATTTGGCCTGAGGGGTAAGCTGAAGCCACACAATGTGAGGGCGGAGTTTAGCACCTGCAATGCAGCCACAGCTGCATCAAATTTTTATCATTGTATACACATATGTATGCAGATCACAGCAAAGAACACCAAAACTCATCTGATAGAAAATAAGAAAACTGTAATACACATACTATTTTGTTAGAAGTTATTATACAGTATGTCACTCTGTGACTCACAGCAGCATACAGCAGCAGTATTACAGTAAAAGTGTATGGACTTTGCTACTGCTAGGCAACATGGAAAAAAAACCCAGAAATAACAATGACTAAAGGACGTTTTTTCGATATCCATTTAGTTGCAGCAAAATCAAGTTATGTGTCAAATCATCTAGTTGACGTCTCTCGCATTGGAAGTCAGAATCAATACGCTGCCCAGCTCTATATTATGCTGTATATCTTTCTCCTGGTTAGAGTTTTGCACTCAGCACACATTCAGAGAGGTTGTTTTGGGAGTTCAGTCGAAGCTTGGATAAAAAGTCATTTGAGAGACACAATTTTTATTGTAATATGCTGACACAGGCATTTTCAAAATGAATAAGCTTCATTCGCAATTTCAGTTTGGTATGTTCTTATTCAGTGGAGTTGGCGGGCACACACACACACACACACACACACACACACACACACACACACACACAAATGGGGAACTCCAAAAACTCTCACTCTTAGCAATCTAATACCTAATGATCCATCTGTACATCGAACATACTGACTGACAGTTAGCCTTTTATATATTTACTGTACTGCTCAGCAGTCACACTTCATTTACAGGCACTTTTATCACATTAGCGTCAGCTCTGAGTGAACTGAAGCCAAAACTAGATTTACATGATAAATAATAAATAAAGTGAGACCAGCCAACTACAGCAGACACTATGCATATCTTCTGAAGTGTTTCATGCTGAAAATATTCAGTCTCTTTTTGTGTTTTCACAATCATTCAAATTTACATTTTGGGATCCGGCTACTCTCTCTCCTCTCGTCCATCTGCCTTTTTTCCTTCAGCACAATGCATGATGTAATTCAATGCTAGTGGGAAATTAATAATTTCAGACAAAGTGGTGACCCATGATAGGAATTAAAACTCAGGACAGCTGCCTCAAATGTGATCACTTTTTCTCAAAATCTGTTTCTCACAAAGTTCACATAGGTCTGATGGTAAATCACTGCAGTACTTTTTTAACTAGTAAAATAGAGATACTGATAAACGTATGTGTCCAAAACATGGTACTGCTTTTGTCTTTACCTTTTAAAACCAGGGTGATCCCAGTATGTGTGTGTACTTTTTTATTTTCAGTTAAGCACTTTGTGATAGACCTGGTAAAGGCATGCTGCAATAAACTTTGATAAGTTACTTTTAATGAGCTATAATAAGGTTTATTGACTGGAAACATTTCAATTAAAACACTGCCTACAGTGTTTCTCAGCACATTTTAAGATTCTGCAGTAATTCTGATGTGCACTGGTCAGTGGAACCAAACACAGTCACAGGAATTTACTGTCCCATCATTGCATTTTAATTGTAAAGGGCCACCCGTGGTATGCAATAAGTTGTGAACCGTCATTACACCACACTATGTGGTGCTCTGTGAGAATCTCACTTGTTGTTTTTGTAGTCACAAGTTACAAGTGAAGCAGTGCCACAAGGATCCCTGAAGTTACAACGCATAGAGCTGCGAAGTTTAAAAGACAAGATACTTAAATTCCAATACTCCTACTATTTCTACTACTGACCATACAAGTTGTTTAACATGATGTCTTCTAATACTTTTGTCAGATATCTTTGATTATTTTTTATCAACTTATTCACAGTGTAGGAAAACCAGGAGATAAGTTCTCGGCCCTTACCTGCAAATGCTGCAGACAAAGCAATGTGGGTGGTATGTCCTCCCCAGGGCAGACACCACCTCCCCAGTGATGTACTGGTCACAGCTGTCACACTGGGTCCCGTAGAGCCGCTGGTAGTCCTCCGTACAGATGTACTCACCTGAGTGGTGAAAGAAACCCGAGTGCACCAGATCACAGCCACACACTAGAGAGAAGGAGAGAAGAATACTGAATCAACCCACATAATTCCTCAGAAATACACAGAAAAAACTACTCTATGAAGTCACTGTGTGGCAGCAGTGATAGAAACTCTTTCTCATGCACTGTTCATATGTATGAATAGTCATGCATCTAACCAACATAATCAGGAAGGCTCTGACCACATGGCCAATGTGCCGATTAGAGTTGAGAACGAAAGACCGAAAGTCAATGTAAGGATGCTGGCTGCCGTGGAGGATGGGTCAAACAAACACAGGACTTTTACCTAAGAGACCAGTGTTTGTGTGAAACAAAGTGAATGAGTTTTTGTAATGTATACTGTCACCATGTTTCTATTCCTAAACCTAACCCTATTTAACTTTATCTTGAGTATGCAACTTAACATTAAGTATGTAACGGGACAACATTTTTCTAGGGGTGAAAACTCTTGTATGTGCATTTTTGTAAGATAGCATACAAACTGCAGGCACTAAAATGAAGAGAAGCTCTTGTGTGCAAACACAAAAATAAGGTAAAGAGGTGGAGTTAGAGAGCTGGTCAGATGACCAGCTTGCATGTATCATGTATTTCTTATTAAAAGCCATTTACTGCTGATAATGAAATCAATACATGTAATCAGTATGTGAGATATTATAATTAAGAAACTTAAGATGTCAGCCTGCTTTGACACGAACACCAGTGTTAATCCAATAATCTATAGGTTTCACCATGACCACAGTGTGTGTGTGTGTGTGTGTGTGTGTGTGTGTGTGTGTGTGGTGGTCGAGGGGGTGGGGCTGTTCAGAGTGCAATCTGTTGTTTTTTGTGTCCTTGAAAGGGTTAATACTCTAATCTGGTTTTCAGGATTAGACGATTAGACATCTAATCTACTATTTTTTTTCTTTTTACAATATGTTATGGTCGTTGGTGCATATGAGAATGTATTTTATATTTAATGATATGTGTGCTTTCATGTAAACCTGATTTTGTAAAATCTGCAGGTGTCCTCTCTTTACATACAATAAATACTTTTATATTTATATCTGAGGAGTGCTGTGTGATAGAGGCAAAGAGACACACTGTGTTTACTATATATACTGACAGCATGATGTATGGCTTTTATTTAGCAAATGCAAAGTCCTTCAGCCAAATGATTGCTTGTGTTGCAGCTGTGCTGAGGATGACGAGGCCTCTGCTGAGCTGGTTGGTTATACAGTTTAAAAGGAGCCGAATGATGATTTTCTCGAGCTATCGGGCAGGCAGAGAGCTTTCCTTTACCTCCATTCTGTTGTGTTTTACAGACTTTGTAACAGCCATTCAGGGATCACAACCAAGCCATAACCTCTTATAGTGCCACCGGTGTACAGACTTTTTTTCATGCATGTCCCTAAAATGAATTGAATTGCTCATGCCGTCAGTGTCAGCGCCATACTGTCAGTATGATACAACCTGCAGTATACAGGCTTGGCCAGCGGAGGTATAAACTGCACCATGGTACACCTGGATGTACTGTAAGTTAGACATTTGAAAGGCAGCCAATGAGTCAACATATCTGACAGTGAATTGAATGTCTGGTCTCTAATTAAGCTAATGGCTCTAAACCCAGTGGAGTGAATGGATCTGATCCCAGCCAGCGTGTTAAGTGGCTCAGACGGAGAAAGAGAGAGGCAGAGAGAGAGAGGAAGACACTGTGGACCAAGACAAGCAGTCTAGCTGCCTAATTTATGCATCTATTGGAGTCAACCTAATGACATAAAGACAGTAAAGCAACATTAAAGTAAACTGTATCAGACTAAATCAGACCATACTACCCCCAAAACATCCGTAACAGTCATCTGTGCAAGCAGCTCACTAAATATTTCTGTTATATTGTTATATGTTATATGTTTACTGTTAGGTGGTGGACTTGGGGGACTCTGAGGTTTTAGTTCGGCCCATGTCCCATCTGCTTGCATGCAGTCTTTCACTAGACAGAGATCAAGATGTTTTGGTTTTACTTTCGGGAGCTTCCATGCCGTCCATCTTTATTATACAGTCTATAGTGCAGGAGGTTGTGGTGGATGGACTGGTCAAACAAATACAGGACCTTTAGCAAGTTGCTGTTTGTGTCAGTGCTGACTTACTTCAAGTTATGAATGCAAGTTAAGTTATGTAACACACTTAACTTTAACTTTAACGTAACATACAAATAATGATCCTTTTTTGAACCAAATAGTTTTCATGCCTACATCTAACTGCGACCACTGCGAAACATTAACCACATGTTTAAAACTGTGACCATTAGTACGTGTGCCTGTTGCTGGTACACTCCAAAGATCATATATGTCATTTTGGGAGGCAAGTGACCTATTCTGCTATGCAGGTATGAAGATGTGTTTACCCAAACACATGAACCATTTGATTATCATTTTGAGAGAAAGGCTTTTATTAAGCATAAAGATCATGGAGTCATGTCATGGTTTTCAATTCCCTCTAAGGTTCAATCTTGTAATATTATGTAGATAATAGCGTGGCATTGCTGCTGTGCTCACTGCACATTTTGTCACTGGAATGCCTGCAATTGCATTACATCCTCTAACTGCTGACCATAAAAAATGATCATTATCACCAAGAGCCTCATAATTGTAAACAGTACAGGAAGATTATTGCAGAGTTTAGTCAAGGCAAGTTTATTTGTATAGCATCTTTCAACAAAAAGGCAATTCAACTTCCTTTGCATAAGACACAGTAGGCACTAAGACGAAAGAAACAACAATGATTTTGTATTGTCTCTCTTCACTTTTTCTCCATTTTTGCTGGATTATACCAAACAGGATGGACCTCATACACACTCCTTACTGTATTTAAACTGTAGTCCAAAGTTTTCTGAGTGACACAGATCTCAAAAGTCCATTTGCAGGATACATGTTGAAATTTAAGGTACGAATATGATTTTTCAACACAGATGTGATGCTGTTCATAGTCAGTATTGTCACATAACCCAGTGATCCTGTCATAATTTTGACTAAGTTTAAAGATGTTAAAATCAATGTATTCATAAAGGAAAGAACATTTAGGACATAATCCTCAAACATGACAAAACGCTGTACAGTATTTTTGTTTTTCTTCTCTGTCTCTGATCTTGTATTCTCGTCATGGCAAAGCTGCTGTCGCGCAACTTTAAAATGCCAGCCTGACCTTTACCAGTCTGCCTGAGACTAAAGCTGATCACAGTGGAGGAGTTACAGCTAACACACATCCATGCTCCTCTGTATGTGCTCTACACTCATACTGCATATTAATACACATACACACGTACTGTATATGCCAAACATATTTGTTGTTAGTAAAAAAAAAAAAAAAATTGTCTAACAAGTCAACCCTTTTATTTTTTAATATCCACTGGCATTCAATAGATTAAGTTTTCAGCCAGCTGTGACAACATGATATATGCAAACCTGCACCTAGATACACTCTTTTTTTCTCTGTTTCTCAGAGACAGAGACACTTGAGGATGATAGCTCGGTCCTTCTCGTCTTTTCTCACTCCGCTGATAGCATTCACACATTCATCACTGTCTAAATGGAAAGCTATTAAGATGTGGAGGCAAACAGGAAAGAGAGGGAGCTGTTGAGGCTTGGCTGCTCTCTGGAGGGACCTGTGGTTTATTTGGATTTTCGAATCACAGGACATTTTCAAAAACTGTCCTCACAGAACAAAACTCATGCATGCGCATGCGCTGGCTGTGTTGACCAAATACTAATGACATTTCCGTATGTCTTTTTTTTTTTTGCAAATTAGCCAATGCTAGCATACTACTACAATAAATATAGATAGTAAACCTAATTCCTGATGAACATCCGGACATAATTGCACGGCCATTGTGAGCGTATTTGCATGCTGACGTAAGCATTTTGCTCAGAGCACAGCAGAGCAAGACTCTGCTGTCAGTGCATCTTTATTAGACTGACATCAACCTTTTTCAGGTCTCAGTAATTTAACTATGCTCCTAACGATGATGAACCATTAGCCAAGCTCAGCAAATATCATGTCAAGCTTTTTGTATCTTTGAGATACTGCAAAAAGGCACAATTGTCAATAGATTCTAATCATGCAGTAAATGAAGTATAGAAAGGCCAATGATATCTTTATGATGAGCATGAGGTCACAAATCTGACTGAAGTTCCTCTCGAAACCATTCAACTTGTCAGGAATTATATCAAAAGTGAGGAAGCACAGAAGCCCATTATATTCACGAAGTGAAACGAACCAACACCTGTTTTTACAATTACATTGCTATCTAATTATCACAGAAAAAGATCTCATAATAATGAGATCAGGATCTAATTATGAAAAATATTAAGCCTTGCTATGAATCGTCGCTAACTTACACTAACCTACAGGATAAGACAGTGGGCAACAATGGCGCTATCTCACTAAATCTACTTTTCTTTCCATCTCCATATGAATTAGGAAATATTAATTTCACCTCATGTTAATGCCATAAAATAAGTAAGTCAACACTGTGCAGGAATCTCAAGTCGTTGGGATTGTTCAGGCAGAAAGACCAGTCTTAACTGCTTGAAGTCACTCTGCTCCTGTAGGAACAGGACGCTGGAGAAATCACTACAGGATGCTTTATGGATATAAGTTTACGCATATGCAGGTTTTTCCTAATTTTGAGATTTTTTTCTCATAATAACCAGATCCTGCTCTCATATTTATGAGATCTCTTCTTGTAATAGCAAGATAGGAACTCATAACTCAGACAGATGGTAAAGGATGCCATCCCTCCGAACCAAATAGATCACAGATCATTTGTGACAACCAGTAATAAAACCTGAACCTCTGTGTGTGAGCATGCAACGCCTTCATTTACTGTATATATGGAGCACTTTAATGTTATGTGGTAAATCGCTCTCTGTTAATGGTGAGGTACTCTGTTGTTGATGTTTGCTTTTTGGTGCTGTTGTTGTTTTTGTTGTTATCATAGTTGTATGCTGATTTATTTATTTTAATTGCTATATGGTACATGATGAGCTTCTTAAAGGACAAACAAAACAAGATCTACCTCTAATAAAGAGATAAGCTGTATTTTTTTCTTTTGTGAATGCACTGTACCTCAGGATATGAGTGTTTCTGAGTCAAAATAATTTCATAAAGCTGAGGACTTAATTTTGAAAATTTACGACGTAATTATAATAGAGGCAGTAAAGGCCACAGCAGAGAACTCCTTGAATCTAAACGTGCCTGACTGCTGCCATCCATTACTCCCTCTCTGTCACATGACATTTTAGTCTTTCAGGGACAGTCGGGACAAATCTTTCCACTGCCACTTGAACTTGCTGACTGAAGCTTAATGTTTAAAAAGGTCAAAGACTTGTCAGTCCCTTCAATGCCAGACCTGTCAAGAAAGACCTTATGACCCCACGTGACCTCACCCTGACTCCACCTGTTGCCACAAACGGTTTTCCACATTTAGTCTCTTTTGTGTTTGCTGAATCAGCAGTAACTGGACAGTTCCTTCAGTAGCTAAATAAAATCACACAGTTCAGACAGCGGGACAATGATTTAATCCCGTTGTAAACAATGGTGATTAATTACGAGACCTGCCTCATTTTATTATTAGTAACTTTAATTATTGCAAAATTGACCTCTAATAAGCAAATTCAACCTGGTGACTGTTTCTGCTGGACAGACAGAGTAACAGCATTATTATGAGCGTCTACAACCATCTCCAGCCTCCACTCTGTCTCACTGTGCAGCACATCCATACTCGGTCTGTGAGGGACCCGTATAACTTATTCTCACCAGACAGAAAAAACTATCAAAAGAAATGTCACTGGAAATAATTCCAGTCATGTAATGAAATTGAAGGACTGAGACTCAGCTCATTTGTTAGCATTCATAATGACTCAACAAGAAGCGAGCGACACCCGCACTGCTGCAGTTTGGGGTTCAATTATCAATTGGCAACTCCAAAGAAGATATGATTAAAGGCTGGGCAATATATCATTACTAAACTGATATGGTAATATGAGACTAAGTCTCATCTTAGATTTTACCAACTTACCAAACTGTTGAATTACAGCTTTGAGGCACTATGTTCACATAATCATTGTTGGTGCTCAACAATGATTTATTGTATGTATGTATAGACTGTTGGGTAAGTAAATAAACACAAACATCATAGATGAATTGTTTGCACATAAGACTTACATGTTAGAATTCAAGGTTCAAGTCCACCTGTTGACAATATTTTTCAGATATTTTTGACTACGCTGAAGTAGTATTTTACTCATCCTTGTAAAAGGATATACTGTATATAAAAGTAATATAAATAATAGTGTTATATGATTACAATAATTAACTGAAGGATTAGTAAAACGTTAATTAAATATAGTCAAATATGTGAAAAACACAAACAATAGACAGACTTGAACCTTAAACTCACTGACTGGACTTGAACCAGCAAAATTAGGATAATGAGCTGTGCACTATAACCATTCAGCCACCAAGACACTCCATCAATCATGATTAATATGTTATATCCACAATTCAAGCAATTAGAAGACCCCTCAAAGACATTTTTCTATCCTCAAATCTGACCTCACCTTTCTTGTTGAAGGTTTTTAATGGATTGTCTTTGTGGTTCAATGTTTATTTTTAAGACCAATAATTTCTTCAAATGTACTAAATAGTATTAAATTCCCTTCAAAGTTTCATCTTAATTAAAAATTGACTAAATCAGACATGAGTATGTCAGATCAGCTCTTTATAAAACAGTCCTTTCACAATAAGAGAAGCCTTTCTGGGGGTGGATAAAAGAAAAATAGAAACAGTTCAGGTGGGATCTGAAAAGGAAAAATAAAATAAAAATCTTAAAAAAGCTATCAACCTCATGTTTAATGCTGTTAGCATTATATTGCACCAGATCTTTTTTGTAGCTTCCACGTTGTTCCCACTTCATGACCTCAAAGTACATGATCACAACAAAGTCAAACAAGACTTTAGAGTAACAATCTGAGCCTTTCAGTGGCAAAAACTAGACTTATAGTGGATGAAAATTGACAGCCTGGCCGCTGACAACTGACGCAATATATAATACTGGACCAACAAAAATGTTGTTCACACTATTCACTTACACATATGGCAAAGTAGGCTGGAAAAATACCCTTTATCTCTGCATATTTAAGTTCATTTGACTAGCGTAAAGCCACTCTTCAGCATTGTAGTGACTGCTTTGTTTACCCTGCGCTGTAAAAGGAAGTGACGTTTTGTGGGTGTTCCCACCGAATCTATAGACCAAGAAGAACTGAGAAGTAAGCGGAGGGTTGTGGAGAAAGAAAACAGAAAATCAATTTCAGGTCACAAATAGATAAAATCAATACAAATCAATAAATAAAATTGTTCTCAGTGCATGTTCTCGCTCCTCCCTTTTATCCCAGTGTTTATCCCCTCCCTCACTCACCGCTCCATCAGTTTCATTCGTCACCAGCCTCCCTCTTCCCCTCCCTTCTGCTCATTGGAGGCCAGGTTCAGCTGCAGTTCGTCTGAGGCACTGAAGTATTTAAATACTTTTCTTCTACATCTGTTAACAGTGATTTGTAGCCTATTAAATTGAAGTGCTTGAGGTCTGGACACACATGCGCACAAACACACAACTGGCAGAAAGACAACAGATAATGATTTCTTTGTTTACTGCCAGCGGCGCAAGCAAAGGGTCTTGGGAATGAAAGAAAGAGGCAAAGGAAGAATGCATTTAAAAAGAAGGGATATAAATGAAGATAGATGCGAGAAACGAGAACTCCTGGAGGCTTGACACACACGCTGACTGTCTCATCGTTCTGATTTAGCTTCCAGATAGGCAACAAAACATACGAGCGTGCATGAAAACACACCAGAACACTGACCTCCTGTGCAAATGCTCATGCAGGGACACACAGAAACGAGTGGTGCGCAGCTGAGCTGATACAGCGGTTAATGCTTCACAGTTTGTCCTTGAAGTCTCTTCTGAAGAAAGAACCATCTGTAACCGTCTGCATGGGTGAGCTACACTAATACTGATAAAATACACTGCCTGGTATGTTTCACTTCTGGAACACAAACTTGTTTCTAACCAAAGTGGGTCAGGCTTTGCAGTAAGCTCTTACTAGGTTACAAGAAATATATGAGTCTACTTTGTATTCTGTTGAGAAGGTGAAGACCTTGCACAATCCATCCAAATAAGTGTGCGCCTGTTGTACATCACCTTAAGGGGACTCTGTAATTGAAAATTATCCCATAAAAGTCTCCAAAAATGGGACTGAAATACTGTGCCATTCACAGTGAGAATCTGGTAATTTGGATATTTTTTTTTCCAGCAACAACTGAGATTGCTCTTTACAAAAAGACACGCTGAAAGGTCACAGATGATGTACATGGCTCAATTTTCTGGTGCAAAAGAGGAGACGAAAGGATTATTTCAGACACGAGGCCTAAGACGAGACGTGGAGCAAAGAGAAGAGAGGCAAGATGGGAGTCGGGGGAGAGATTAGAGGAAGAGGAAAAGAGAAGGCATCATATGTGAGGAGAAGGGGAAGCAGACAGCAAAGTGAGGGGATGAGGATGTGGGGGAGGAGAGGGGGGGGGGGCCCAGGGGAGGTATCAATGAGGCTATCGATCTGTCCATCCAGCACACGCCTTGCCGTCCTGTCACCGTCTTCCCTCATCTTTTCGCGTCATCAACATGGTATGGATTTCCTTGCTGTAGCTCTTTGCATGACTCATTTGCATGACTGTGATCAGGATAGACAGATGGATCAAAGAGGAGGAGGGGGTTAGAAAAGGAAAGACTAACCAGTCTAACTGAGGGAATGATCGGTATAAACAGTAGAAACATGTGCCATGGATTTGGCTACACTCTAAAATGTGGTTTTCAATAGTTAAGTCTTAATATTTGTCAGTCAAAGTCAGGAGTTACGCCTGAATATTTGCATATCCAGCAGGACATGGACATAATATTCCAAAAACTGGCCTCATTCTCTTTAAAAATGAGGCAAAATTTATGAATTTGGGGCATATTTTATGACAGATTTTATGATAGCAGAGAGATATTATTTGCAGAGTTGCATTTGTCTTTTGTGTGATCAGCCTTGAAAATGTCATCTGTATGCAAGTGGTGCACTTTGTTCTTTTGTGCTGACAGGAAACAAAGTTGTAGTGGTTAAATCAAAAGTTTAAATCCTAAATATCCCATGTGATGCATTTGCGTGTAGGGACATCTTGTACGGAGGTTTGTATTATAATTTCTTTTATACTCAATTTAATTTATACCACATAATCCCTTTAACCTCTTTTAGCTGCTGGATTAACAAAGAAACAGATTGTCCTGGCTGGTTATTTTATCCATAACAATATCGAGACATAAAATTTCATATATAGTGATTCTATCCACATGGCTAGCTCCTGTAAGACACAGTTTTTAAATTTTATTCACCAGCTTTATTTAACAAAAATCACATTTGAAATTTTAACAAGCTATGAAAGCTGGTGTCACTGCCACAAGGGCCTGGATCAAAATATCTGACTACATCATACATACTTTAGTTTAACGTGAAGCCTGTCCAAGTATTCAAAACACTTATACTAAACTGCTCATACAGACAGTAGAGTAGTTGCCCAGTACTTCATACGCAAAACTAATATAATTTTTTCCAAAAATAAGCTCTAGTTCTTGAACTGATTCTGTTCAGGCTTCTTGGACCCTTGGTGCTATCTAGCAAAGCAGCACGTCTTTCCACCAATTTTGAGCGGAGCCACTGTAACCAAGGATCCATCAACAAAGGGCACTGCAGAATACACAACGGAAGTAAACAGTAATAGCAAGATGACTGATTTCATTTCATTTCTGTTTTCAGATTATTGGTTGGTTTTTATCCAAGAAACAAGCACGGACCAACTATAGAAATTGATACGCCCACTGAGGTCATTGCAGTAAAACTTCAGGTTAAGTATAAGCTTTTTTTTGTCTCCAGCTGGTCACCAACGTTTCGGGTTCTGAACCAATTTATTTTTGTTGGAAATGCTCTAACTCTTCAACATTGGGTGAGCCAACCAGAACACAATGCCCTCCATGCTGGTGGAAAGGGGTCTAACGCCACGCTTGCAGGTGTGGAGCTGAACTTAGGCACAGAGCTTCAAGCTAATGGTAATGCGATAATGCTAATATTTACCAATTCAAAGTCATAGTAGGAAAACTAATAAACCCGAAGTACAATTGAGGCAAATTTATTCATAAACAAAAGTATTGGTCAAGTTTAACTTTGGAACTGATGATGGCACTGCATTAAACATCACCAACGTTATTTCAATGAATCCATCCAGAGTTGGCCATGAATGCATTACGTGTAACTGCAATCAGTCCAAGTTGTTGAGGCATACCGCCCAAAAATTACAAATGTTAACTTCTTGGTGGTGCGAGAGGAAAAGTCAGGGGTGCAACAGAGTTGGTATGATTTATCCTCTGGGGACGATGAATGTCTATAGAATATTTCATGGCAATCCATCCAATAAATGGTGACGTATTTCAGTCGGACCAAAGTGGTGAACCAACCAACTCACTGCACTGAGTGTTAAATAACGACCTTATAAATGACTGTCATCGAATAGTACCCACGTACCAAGGTCTACAAATACATGTTACTGAAATCATGAGAGGACAGTTTCATGCAACTCCCAAGTAAAGCTGGGATATAAAGCACAATGTACATTCAACAAAACCTAAATTAGTCAATATACTACCAAATAAAAGACAATCTAAACTCACACAAACACCAGCACACAGAGTTTCTGCCTCATCTATCTCACCCTGCTCATCTGTTTCTATTTCCGTTTCTATCCAAATCTCCTCTCCTCTCTCCAAAAGCAATCTCTCTTCAATCCCAAATAGCCTTACTAACAGGAGATTACACTGTTTACCAAACAAAGACTCATTGTAACTCACTGACATTCACAGCTACCAACAAAGGATGTAAGACATGAGAGCATCAGAGAGGGGGAGGATAGAAGAGGAAAAAATAATCAGCAGAAGAAGAATAAATAAGACGCCCGTGTACTAAAAGCTGACATTTTGATTCTTGTCGACTTCATCAGCTGATGTCTACTCAGCCCACGCTCCATTAGCTAAAAGTCATTAAGCCTACTCTGCAAGATCAATTGTCCATAATAATAAATACTTTAATATCAAAGAGAGAACATTTCCGTCAATGAGTCAAGCTCATGTCCTGTCAGAGGGAATGAGTGCTTTGACTAAGCAAACTATCAGTCAATTAGACAATCTATCATTCAACCAAACAAACAATCAAAACAGTTTTTTTTCAGCTTAGGTTATTTTTCAGATCTAAAATGTAGCATGACATAAAAAGAATAAAAAAGGAAAACCCTCCTCTTTGGTGCTTTGTGGCTGAGTGCATTCAGGCGATGTTACTGGCACATCAAACAGAGAAAACAGTGTTGTTTTGCAGCACGCTTTGGGACTATGCGGGTCCCGGCCTGTGAAAGGAGGTTAGCTGGTTGGAGTCTGACTACGGGCTGAAAACCTGCTGACAGCACTGCTAAGCTAGCTGCTGACTCCAGACCTCTATTTGTGCGTTCTGTCCCACCTGCTCACTGGTGGAGCTCAAACATGCAAAGACACACATGCTGCAAACACACTCAAATACTCAAATATGTACATGCGTTCACACACAAATGCGTGGATGAATACAATTTTCACTTGTGTTTTCCCTTTTTTTTTTAAACCTTCTGTTCCTTTTACAATATTTATTTACAAGTTTTACTTACACCCATCTTAAAAGGAGTAGTTGGGAAGTGTTGTGGGACAAGAGGTATTCTATTTCTGACACTTTTTTCACATTTCAGGGAGGAGGCACTCAAGCCAAAAGTGCGAGGGTAAGTTTCTCTTTATTCACCAACTATGCTAATTATCGATTGATTATTCCTTTCAGTCATTATTAAGCAAAAATGTCAAACATTTGCTGGTTCTGGCTCCTTAAATGTTGGAATTTGCTGCTTTTATTTATGACAGTAAATCTTGTATGATGTAGTAAATATATATTACTCCAACCTCAACCGTCTTTTGAGCAATCGGATTCCCATCCACTTCTAATTTTCTCAGTTGCATTAATACTTGGCTTTTCTGACACCTGATACCTATATAACATGCATGAAGTACAAAGTGAAAATAGCACATGAGCCAACATGACATACTGTTCCTGACTTATCCAAGCCTCTGTTTTTGGTATTCAGATATTAAATGAGCACTGAGTGGATCCATAGCTTTGCTGCTGTGGCTACTGAGATATTTAGACAAAAGTACAATACCTGTAATGTTTAAAAGATCAAAGATCTCCCCACCTTCTCTTCATTGTGAAGATATCACGTCACCTTCAGTTTCTGGTGACAGGTGTGTCCAAATACTGTATGTTTTTCTTATATAAAATTATTGACTTTGATCCTGCTGGAGTCATAGATAGTTCTGTTTCTATTTCAGTGAAGCTATCAAGTATTCAATTGTGCTGGTTCCTTCTTGTCTGAGGACTGCTAATTATTTAATATTAAATTATGCAAATTGATGTGGGTGGCATCCACACATGGAAACACATGCATGAGTCCAAGATAGAAAAATAAATGAATATGAAATATGTGTGTGTGTGTGTGTGTGCGCACGTGTGTGTATGTGGGGGAGTTGAGCATGGAAGCGGATGTGAGTGTGTGGATACATATGTGTGCATGTGAGGAGGTGTTAATGTGCACTGAATATACAGCAGCATGTTTGCGTGTGTAGGTGTGTAACGCCTTTCCTACCTTGGCAGGTGAAGCAGTGAACATGGAAATGTGTGTTCTTGACACGCACCACCTCCCCGCGACACACCTCCCCACAGCGCTCACACACGATGGGCGAATTTCCACGGCTGGAGAGAGGGGAGCTGCTGTTGTTGTTTCCTCCATAAAGACCTGACTGGTACTGAACTGAGGAGAAAAGACGAGAGGATCAAAAACATGTCAGTTATTGTCATTTTGAAGGCCTTCCTTTAGTCTTCCATTGAACTGAAATTCAAACCTTTGATCAAAGTGATTTAAAAAAATGTGAGACAACTGCCACAAACAGATAAGATCTGACACATTTTTTCACTGAGGCAAGTGTCTTGTTGCAGGAACCTGTGACAGTTAAACAAAAGTTTCCATGCATAATGAATCTGAAAACAGTTGCTCGGGTTTGTCCACAAACTAATCCACAAGTTGACTCATTCTCAAAGATCACAACAGATGTTTGTTTAGTTTTCCCCCTAAAAATTCATCAATTTAGCCTTGGATCAATAAGACAAAAACAGACAATCAAATAGAAACACAATAACGAACATGATCTCACACACACACACACACACACAAACTTGACCAAAGGTTTAAGGAGACAAAGAAGGCTTAGTGATTGACTTTGTAACTGGTGGTGGCTGCTGGGAGATCAGTACGACTTACAACCATTCATTACAAGGTAGCGGCTTAAGAGACAGACTGTGAGAGAGAGACAGGTTCAGAGGGAGATGGAAACTAACTGAATGATTAACTTCAATCTGCAGGTGGTCTTCAGAGTCTTAGTTGTCAGGGAACTACTCATATTCTACAATTTGTACAATTGTTTCAATGGAAAAGACAGCTATTATAAATATACACTTTACAAATTTGCATTAATGTAGTGCACTGTAGATTTGTATACTTCTGTCTAGATTTGTATAATTACTTCTCCATACTTGTCTCCATAATGCTGTGCACTGCACATTGCAAATTGTGCACATGACAATAAAGCTTTGAATCTTGAATCGTGACATACACATGCAGAACATGACAAACACACACACACTATGTGAGACAGAAAAGGGCACATGGGGTTGTTTTGGGATTAAACCTCTTTCATCCTCGCTTATGAAACTGGTCAAATCCCTTTTAGAGAAACAAAAAAGTATTTTTCTTTATGCTTTCTCACACACACACACACACACACGCACGCACGCACAGACAGAGCAGCTCTGTCTCTATAACTGTAGGACAGTAGTGTATAGAGTTCACTGTGATCAATATTGATTTTGATTTTCAATCAACTGACCCTTAGCCAGTGTGCAACAGTCAGAGTAACAATTCTACTGTATTCCCGTCCATTCAATTACATTACAGTTAATGTCTCTGCCTCCCAGAGTATTATGCAATCACAGCACACACAGACACACACACACGACACACAACATGCTGGCAGGTTAAGCTGATGACAGCAGGAGAGAGACAGAGAGAGTTGAGGATCTATAATTGTTTCTGTGAGAGAGAGAGAGAACGAGTACAAAAAAAGGTAAAACTGGGGCAAAAATGTTTCCTAACAAATTGTATTACCAGTATGTGTTTGTGAGTGTGTGTGAGTGTGTGTAAGTGTGCGTGCAAGTGTGTGTGCACCACAAAAGCTGGCATAGGCTCTGTAGCCAGATGGCAGCACAAGGACTGGAACCACAGACACAGAAAGCCACCTTTGTGTGTCTGTGCATGTGCGTGTGTGAGAGAGCCTGAATGGGTTATTTTTGTGGGTTTGTTACTATTAGTAGGTTTAAATGTATATTCTAGTTTATGTATCGTATGAAGGTAAAAAAAAAAAGCTGCATATACAAGTACTGTATGTGCTTTAATGTGTGTGTATGGGTTGCCTGTGTTGTGCACTGTCTTGATACAACTAACCAGTAACCATAATGTCCTGTGCACACACAAAGCTGTTACTCTTGTCTGAAACAGTGGTTCCCAGCCTCTTTCTCGTGTGAAAATAAAGCCATGTCATCTTGTGACCCCCTCCTCAGGTGTTACAAATTTCACCCTGAGGTGGATTTTTTTCCCCTCTCAGATTCTTTTATTTTGTGAAATTACCCAGCAAAGCATGTGTAAAATCACCAATTAGAAAAATTATTTGTTGCAGAGGAACTATAATTCTTCTGCTGTTTTCAAACCCGTTCTCTCATGACCCCTAAAATGTATCTTATAACCCCACAGGGAGACCCCACCCCCATGTTGGGAACCAGTGCTCTGGGTTATGTGCAAGTCAGCCAAACTCTCTTCCATTTTTATTTGAATAAGTTGGATACAATTTTCCAGTAACATGCATGAAAGAAGCAAAGATTAGAGCAGCATAAATAACTTATCCTGTTTGGAGACCCCTGAAAATTTTCCTCATGAGCAACTGAAAGTCTCGACCCGAGGATGGAAACGCTGGTCTAAAACATTAAACAACTGCTGATAAGAAAAAGGCATCAAACAAAGGTGTCTGAGTGATTTGTCTTACTGACCTCACTGAGTGCCACAGTAGGGAGGACATAACATCTGACACCATGGATGACATTTTCATTTTTAAAAATCTAAAGAAATCTAATGTCGGCCCTATTTTCCAACAATTCTCCCTAAAGTGGCTTAAAAACTGCACTGCTCGACAGCGATGCATATTAATTCTGACCTTTGACCTTGTGGATAGAAACCAATAAAGGTCCCCCGTGGTGCAAACCAAACCAGTCAGCCAAAAGTTAATCCTCCTCTTTTCTGTGGGAGATTTTTGGGGTTACAGTCACTCAGCTGGGGCCCCTCTGCTACGCTGACATGGTCATAACTGCATCAGAGCGTAGCCTGTCGGAGCCTTCATAAGGTTAAATATCTCCCTCAGGTGGGAGGTATTAAACTGAATGGCTGCTAGGAGGTGTGAGGCGCTGCTTGATGTCTTTACACTGGGAAGCACAGCGTTGTGTCATGTCTGCAGAGCCGGCTTTATTTTCAGAAAATAGATTTTGGGATTTAGTGGTTTCACATTATTAAAAAAAAAACTGCTTCATGTGGCTCTTTGTTTAGACATTGGACCATTTTAATATGTGACTGGCACAGTGTGGACCAAAGATGTGCTGCTTTGTCTCCCGGCTATCAAAGAACAGCAGGCTTCTTTTCTTCTCTCTGAAATATCTGAGCAGCTGTCTCAGGCTCTTCTTACTCTCTTATTTCACTTTTATTGATTGCTTAAGTACTCCCTTTTATATATATATATGTACATATTAAATAAAATTATGGGTAAAATATTGGGTGCTGTGACTGTGGGGATTTCTCCAGCAGAGGAATCCCTGGTTGTCATCAAAACCATAGAAATCTATATCAATTTACAAACTAACCATGATGAAAATACTGATGAACGCTTTCAGATATCAATACACGGTATCAGCCTCTGTTTCTAAGCTTCTCTGACAGACAGCCAGCTAATGACATGATAAAATACAGTGTCAATAAGTGTCAGTGATCAATAACCTCAGTGAAGGAATGTTTATGTCTACTTCAGGTTAACCCTCCCAGGACGCTATATGTCATTGATTAAACTGAAGCAAACACATTAACACACACATACATGTGTGCAATTTGACCCCTTGAAACCGGGATCAAGATCACTTTTATGTGTTGCATTCAGATGCATTTCACAAGTATTTAAACCTTTGAATCATATTGGTTTGATTTCTTTCACAAACATGGGAAAAAGGCAATGAGCAATCTGCCAATAAATGTTCCTTGAATTGCAAGAAACTAGCAGATTTAGAAAATTATTTTTTTAAAGCTAGGGAAAAAATTCCAAAGCACTATATTTCAAAGTATAATAATTGTAATTTTAAATGTATTATATAGAATTATTATAGCTTTTGGAAGTTTATTTGTCAGGTCATTTCTAATTTTTTAATTTTATTTTTTACTTGTATTAATTTTTTTTTACTCGCATGTGTGTTTTTTGTTTGGTTGGGTGCTGCTGGGTTTTTTGTGCATTTTCAGGTCATTTTCTTGTACTTTTGTACCAATTTCTTACTAATTTTTGCATTGCTCAATGCCTTCTCCCCATGAGTTTAAAAGAAATCAAGCCAATTTGCCAAGGTTTCAAAAGGTTAATAAACTCACCCGCACACACACACACACACTCACACATTGCTCACCATTTGTCGGTCCACTCATGATGTGAAGTGGGATTCAAACAGCTTGAATGATCCTCAGAGTCTGTATCAGCAGCCGGACCGAGCACTCCTGTCAACTCTCTCTGTCCCTGTCCGACTTAAGCCTCTCGCTCCGTCTCTGTCTCAGTCTGGAGAGGGCTTTCCCTGCTCCTCCCGGCAAGCGGATTATAGTGCCAGGCGGCAGACTGCTGTACCTCTCCGCCCTGCGTAAAGGCAGCCGGTTGAGGAATCAAATCGAAACTGACTCTACTGTCCTCCTCCTCCACCTCCTCCTCACGCCCTCATCCTCTGCTACTCCCACCCAACAAACCCCAGCAGTCCTCTGGTTCGGTGCGGAGGCGTCCATCCCTCCCTGAACAGCCAGTGCGCTCCCGCAGACGCCCGCACGCCTGTGCGCTCCGGTGTGACGGCTGAAATGCTGGATGGTGAGTTTCTGTTGGTTTTCCACAGACTCGGAGCTGTCAGAGCGTCTTTCACCGGGCAGGACGAGCTCCTCTTCACGGTGCGAGGGCGCCACACTGAGTCTGACCCCCAAACTGCCGGCAAAACACCAGCCAGACCTGAAAGTACAGGAGTCATGTGGCTCTGATTAGACCCCAAATGTAGGGGAAGGGGATTTAAAGATATATAGATAGATAGATAGATAGATAGATGGATGGATAGGATGGATGGATGGATGGATGGATGGATGGATGGATGGAATGGATAGATAGATAGATAGATAGATAGATAGATAGATAGATAGATAGATACATACATACATACATACATACATACATACATACATACATAAATAAATAAATAAATAAATAAATAAATATAAAATAAAATAAAATAAAATAAAATAAAATAAATATTATTATTATTATTATTATTATTATTATTATTATTATTATTATTATATACAATACTATTCGGTTGTTAATACAATGTATTGAATTTCCATTATCTTTTGCAATATTGGTTTCATAACATGCGACTAGTTTCAAGTTTTATAATAGAGTTGTCACTTAAAAGGGCTGGTTGCAAAAAATGTTTCTGAGACATGCTTTACAACAGCCTTTTGATGCATACCAGTAACCAATTCTTGATTTGGCCTGTCCATTAGGTTTAAACCATGTAATCAGCCTCACATGTTTAACCCTTTGAAACCTGGCTTGACATGACTTTTGTTGCATCTAAACGCCCTCTTATTTTAGTATTTACATTTTTGAGCACTCAGCAAATTGGTTTGATTTCTTTTGAAAATAAGGGGGAAAGGACAATGAGCACCATGGCAAGAAGTTTGTTAATTTAGCAATTTATTTATTGTATTTATTTATTAAGATATAGCTCATGGAAAAATTTTTTTATTTATTTATTTATAATTATCATACATATATATTTGAAATTATTTTTACAGAATCATTCTAATTAAGCAGTTTTTGGATGTTTTTTAACTTTCATATTTGTTTGTTTTATTTATTATACTGATTTTCAGGTAATTTTCTTCAGGTCTTCAGGTAACTTTTTTTTTACTAATTTCTTCCTAATTTCTGGGTCATTCCTTCCTAAATTGCTCATTGCTGAGGCCAATATTTCCAGGTTTCTAAGGGTTAAAGATGTCCAGACAGCTATCAGCTTATTGTTAGTGACAAAAATCCCCGACAGCAAATAATCAGTAGAAAAGTTTGTTTAACTTTCAGTAAAAAACCGCTGTCACCTGATGCAGCTATTATTTTGTTATCACTGTTACATCCGTGAACATTCACAAAAATAATAAGAAAGGGAAGTGACATGAATAGATTAACCCTGGCTCAAATATGAAGCCATAACAGCTAAAAATAAAATAAAACCCTTAAACTAAATACACGACTGTGCTAATGAACCAATGCTAAAATGTGACGTTAGCTTAGCCAAACACAAACGGCAGCTCCTACCTACAGGGAGCCACAGGTAGTCGTTTTTCAAGTACAGCTTGTCGGATTTAGGGACAACTATTGGACGAAATTCTATAAAATATACACGACTGTGTTTTTATTAGTTTCTAATCATCGCAAAGAATTCTCGTCTTTTCGTTACCTTAAAATGAGCCGTTTAAATCCACAGTCTTTGACAGAGTCCGCCATGTTGTTTGAACATTAGCCCCAAACCATCAAGGAACCATGGACGTAACCCAGACCAGACCCCAGGAAGTGCGCCACCCTCTGCAGCAAAATGTGCATAGTGGCCGAAAGTGGAACTACAGCATCACGTGATGCACACTGGTGCAGAAAGACTTGTCCCCATTTGCTTAACATTGGGAAAGAGACCTCCTCAAATCACTGGATATATTTTTTTGAGACATGTTGACTTTTCAGAACGCATTTTTTAATAGCCATTATTAAAAACATTAAGTCCTAAAGACGTAAAATGCGCCATTTTCCGAATCAAGATTTGGAATTCGGTATTTCTCCAAACATAAACGCGCATTTATAATAGATCCATGGTGTAACCCTGTAAAACGGACAAACCAGTCACGTTTTCCTTTCGGCCACCGTCAATAGTAGGAGAAGTGTCAATTCATAAACCTCACCGCTAGATGTCACTAAATCCTACACACACACACACACACACACACACACACACACACACAAAGCAACTCAGCTCTGTGCTCGCTGACCTTAAACTCCGGACTTTATAACTTATTTTTATTTAGACAAGTATCCAATTGTATCCTATTGTGTGAAGCTTTTTATTGTATGTTGAGTGTGATGTGCTTTTTTTTACGCAGCTTTACGTTGTATTTTCTGTTTTGTGTCTTCTTTGTATCATATTGTATACTGTTTTTTTTTTTTTTAAATAAACCAGACTTTTAAGATACAAAACAAAATTAAAAACAGGAACTAAACTTTATTAATTAATTAAATAAAAGTAGGCATAAATATGTTGTTTAATAAATTACTTATTTAACACCTATTTATTTTTCATGCTCCAAAATTGTTTTTAGTTGTTTTTAAAAAATGCCTAATATTATGGGTAACCAGTGTTTGGGGAATAATTACTTAACACATGTAAATACATTTGAAAATAAATGCATCTGTAATTATTTGCTGAGAAAAATATGTAATAAAATTACAGTTTAAATTAGATATTGGTGACTACAAAGGGGTGGCATCCAAATATATTCTTTTTAGTAAAAAGTGTGTTGAATATAAAATTCATTTTGCTGCTTTCCATCTTTCCACTGGACATTTTTCAGCTCTATAATGCAGTTTAAAACATTTGTCAGAAAAGTAATGAAATGTTAATAAGTTACATTACTTTGATTAAGTAATTTAAAAAAATAAATTACTGATTATATTTTTTTAACAGGGTAACTAGTAATCTGTAACCTATTGCATTCAAAAACAATCTTCCTAACACTGCTCTTTTATTTGTTTTTTAAGATGCTTTTTAGTCTACTGTCATGTTTGACACATTTCAGCATTTCAAAAGTGGCTTTTACATGCAGCCCCACAACATTTTTAATAACCACCAGGTGAACTGTGATTGGCTGCAGGTCCCCAGATTCACCAGCCAATAGCATGTGGGAGCTGAGGCCCACAGAGCCTGAGAAACAGCAGCAGCACATATTAACACATTTTATCACATTCACCTATAGGGGAATGTGATAAAATCTATTTGGGGGTTAATTGCCAGTAACTCTCTGTTGGGATTATATAAGAGACGTGTTTGTAATTTGGTATTTTGTCGGCTCTATGTGGTATCGATGCAATATTCTTGTAATATTCCAATTTGGAAAGTGTGTCAATGGCTCTCAATAGCTAGTTAATGGTTGCCTGAATGTGGGCCACTTTAATCCTTTAGAGAATTTAGAAAATATCTGCTGAAAAATGTAATTTATATTTCACTATAATATTGGCAAAGTAAAATAACACAAACAGCTGTTCCCTGGAAACCAGAGCATCAAGGCATGCAGCAGAATGATAAAGAAAATCAAATTCAAATAATATCAAACTGAAATAATCATCCAGTTGGTGGTGTCATAGGGCATTTAGCAACTGTTTCATTATTTACTGTCCATGGCCGGGTTAATCAATTGTATCAGTTGAAGGTACCATCAGCCCAGTCACAAGAGGAAAACTGTGTTATTGTATGTTTCTGTAGACACTGAATAAGTAATATTTGCACATTTTATATGTATCATATCAACGTATATACAGTTCTGTAGTATATGAGCTGTCATCTGGAGGTGGAGGAGGTGGTGGTGAGCGTGACACCTAGGCCCGCCAAACTGCAGACCACAAAACCAGCAAACAACAAATACAGTATCAGCTACAGTAGGCCATCAAATAATAAATAATAAATAACTATTCTTTATCATGTTGCATCAGCTCTTGGATTGCTCATGTTCAGTATGCAGTCCTACTGGTGATATTATTCCATTACAGGCCTCTTTCACTGCAGTCAGATTTCATATTAACAGCACACGTTTGCTAACAGTGATCTGTGGCAACAATGCAACGACATATAACAGTATATTCATTGAAAATGTAGAAATGTAAATGTTAAATGTATTTATTTTCAACTACAAATGCAAAACATAGTGTTGGCTCCTATCAAAATTGTACATTTTAATGTTTTTTGGTTCTAGTTTTGCAGATGTTTCTATTTCAATGTAACACTGTCTAACAACAGATGTTTACAGATGTTTTAATGTCACTGATAGTTGAGTAAGGCCTATAGATAGACTGACTGACAGGTGGATAAATGAATGCAGAACGTCTGAATAGACCGAAGTTAAGCAAATTTAGCCACAGTGGCTACACTGACCCTGTTATCTGTAGATATAAAGATACACCAATAGGTGGCAATACAAGTTAAGACAATATTCATGGAGACAGAGCACTGCAGGGTGTGGAGGATTTTTTTCTGTCCCATCAGTGAAATGTCAAAATAAAAACCATCCAGGCTATAAGAGGTGCATTAGAGAGGACTGTATTTGTGCAACATTAACCCACCAGAGTATTTCAGTTCAATAACATACTCTGATACATTTATTTTGAAACGAGTCCTAACAATACACACTTTTTTAAATAATAAACTGTTGTTGTTGTTGTTTTCACAAGTCTTTTTTTTTTCTTTTTTTTTTGATACAAGAGCCCTCTAACACAAAAACATGTTTATACAGCTACCTTTCAGTCTGTCCTGGCTCATTTCCCTGTAATTTAAAACAATGCACAGGATACTTCCTGCAAACACTGGCAAACCACTGACGCTTCCTCCTGCTGATGTTTCTGCACAAGACGGGAAACCTTTTCTGCGAAATGAATCAATGTTAATCTATAAAAATGACTAATCAAGCTGTGGAACATTTTTTAACAGAATCTTGGCTGCAGTTTTTTGGTCAGAAGTCTGTAGAGTGTGTCAGGGCTTTTCTTGTAGCCTAAACATCAGCTATAGAGTCGAGGTTTGATTTCTTTCTGGAAGATCCCAGTAGTCCGTCTGTGGCCTCTCTGCCGCTCATATCTGCTTTCAGAATCACAGAGACAGACTTCAGGTCTTGGCTGATGTCTCCAATCAGAAGTCCACTGGGGTCAGAAAAACAATATGTCACTTGGAGTATTACATTCAGTTCGTGTGTCTGTGGGGACATTCAGGTGTGATTAATGAGCTATTGTCAAAGCAGTCTGCCTATTTAAGAGCATTGGGACACAATAGGGAGTTCCTTCAAAATAACATTGTCTGGCTATTGCTCTGTGTGTTACACTTTTATACAAAACTTTCTCTCTTTCACTCTCTCTCTCTCTGTCTGTCCATCTGTTTGTCTGTGTAAGCATAAGACATTATTTTAATCAGCATTTTAAACTGAGGTTTTGAACTGTTTTGCAGTGCCTAAAAGCAGGGTAGAAACATTTTAAATGACATTTCCAAAGTTTTAATGCATCATTTGAGATTTAGATGCTCTTAAAATGATCTTCTCTGTGATTAAGTGTGAGATAGATTGTTGATTTTTTTACATTTACAAGAGGAAATACAAAGGATGACTGTTGTGTGTAAAAGATTAAGAGTTGCTGATCAGAGCAGTTACGGCTGATGGGGAAGCTGAGATGGTAAGATAGCACCAAAAATAGTATGCATTAGTTTGAAGGCCTATATGGTGTATGGGCATACATGTGAACTGAGAAAAACAATGCAGCAACCGCATACTCTACTTTACTGATGGTGTCCGTGAAAAGAGACTGCAAAAAAAGAATGCAAGTCAAGAATTTAAATATCAGTATATCATTTTCACATTAGGTTTGAGATGTTCGTAATATCAGGTCTGGAGTTCATCAAATAATAAACCTATAACTAATAATTTTGTTTCTGTGTCACAGCAAACCAGCTGGGCTGCACAAATACAGTATTGCAGTATCATGACGGGGGGCACTGCTGTTCCAGTGCAAAAATCCTGGTGGCGGGGCAGACGGAAAAATGAAAAAGGATAAAACAAACACACATGGTGTGATGCCTGAAAGGGGAGTAAGTAGTCACATCCTCTTGGATAGGAAGCAACAGGCTTTATAGGAAATATGGCACAACACCAGCCTATAAATAGGCTGCCACTGCAGAGAGATTGAGTCTAGCAAGGGCGAATATTTGGCTCTTTATTAGCCAGTAGCTAAACTTTATTCACCAATTAGTTGTTAACCTTGACTGTGTCATTTGGTGCTTGACAGGTAGCTTAATAAGATTGTTTAAAACTTTTTTGTTGTAAGCAATACAGATGAGAGTGGTGAGAGTGAACAAAACACTGGCCAGAAAACTAAAATACTAAAAGTCTCCACAGAATGGAGGGGAAGTGAAAAGTCAGGTGATAATTTGATATGGATTTACTACTCCTTTCAAATCACACGTAATTGCTTGAGCCATAGTTGATAGAAAATTATCAAACAGTTTCTTACACATTGTTGACAAAATACATATTTAACTGGATAGCAGAAAGGACACATTTATTCGCTCTCGGGCTTAAATAAATCAGATTTCATTTGAAGCCAATAAAAGACATAATATAAACAATCCATTTAGGTCCTATCCACAGGGCATGAGCATCCATCCCTGTTAACCTGCTTCAGATGTTATCAGTCCATTAAATGGCTGTTATCAGTTGTCATCGGGAGCATGAAATAATGAGGAAGTATGACCTCACTATCCTCTACATTTGTTGTAAGGAGCAAAGGTGGAAGTCAGTGACATTGCTTAAAAAGTGAGTTTTTGTATGGTGGGGGTTGGGGTAGGAAGATAGAACAAACAAACACAGGACTTTCACTCAGACACCACGGCCATTTGTAGTGTACTTAACATACATCATATATACATATACATATACATCATATACGCAGCACAACTTCAGTCATGACATGAGTTAACATGGTTTATGTTCACAACTTAAGTCAAATAACAAATGTGCTTATTTTATTTATTTATTTATTTTGGTGCCTAAAACTCATGAAACTATGACTGTTCCACAATATTGGAAGTGCACCTTCTGACCTCCTGGTTGGTGCACTTTGCCCCGTCTGGACCAGTATAATGAAAGTGATAACAATTGATGGTGACCATTCAATAGGTTGATATTAACATTTCACAGGGTTTGTTTGTCAAAGCTAAACAGAAAAAATGGAAAGCTGAAAAAAAGAATAACAGTACTGTGCACATATTAGACTGATGATTTGTTTTCCATTTCCACAAAAACAATCATTAAAAACATGAAAGGCAAATGACTAACACATCTTATTAATTTAGAGAAAAATTATGGTGCGGCTCAAATCAGTAAATAATTAAGTTTACTTTCACAGATTACAACACACTTTAAGTCAGAGTAAAGAGCGCAAAGATCCATCATTCCTCCAGTAAGTGTCCGTCTTATTGCTGTAGCTTTCTGTGTCATATCCTGATTTGGAACATTTATTGATAAAAGCCTGAGGCAACACAAGTATGAGAGAAGATTACATCTTGTTATGTTGCAAAGCATGAGGTATGATTAATGTTTCGCAAGTACTTTTACACTCAACCTTTTTAGTTTCCCTTCAAAATAACATTGGATATTGCCAGTATGTGTGTGTATTTATCAGTGTGGAGACACAAGTCTGAACATACAGTCTAAATGAGGAGAATCTCCTCCTATTTGGAGACAAAATTTCTGTCCTGGTATAAAAAACAAAGGTCCAGGCACTCGTTTGTGTTTGTGGCTTTATCAGTCAGGAAATGGGACATGGCAAAGGTGAGGTGACTGTCATTGTGTGTGCATATGCGTGTGTGTCTCTGAACATACTCACTGCTCTACCTTCACCTCACATGATTAAGGGGTCATAAGTGGGCTCTTTATTTGTCTGGGTCCTGTTCTTTGGAATGAGATTTATTGAAGATAAAGCTGAATCTAGAGGTCAAAGGTCACAACACACACCCCAAAAACTTAAGATTTATAACTGTAGGGGATGAAGGTATGGCTGATAAATCAAAAAATATTCACATTCTTTCTCTGAATAAAAGATGAACCACACCTCATGTCCATAGATCTTTAGATAGACGATTTACAATACTTTCCCCCCAGATTTGTCCCGAAATATATCACATGAAGAGGCTCACCTGCAACAGTATTTTGTTGTTTTGTCTCTCCAACAAAATGTCATGGTATAATAACCTCAGGGTGTGGGTTTATCATCATATCAGATGGTGACTATCATAAACATCATTCAGCCAACACACATTGTTGCTGCGTGTTATTCCACTGTACCAATGGTGTCATTTTTCACACTGGAAGACATAAAATAATATTAGTCAGCCATTTTGGACTGTGATAACAATGTAAGGGGTTATTCACCACCTTTATCTGCAAAGGCATGAGAGACAAATAATTTTACTCAAGACAACCAAGAGCTGTATTTCTTACAACTCAAAACTCTGAGGTGCTGAAACACCTCGGCATTATGGCACCAAACTTTGCTGTTGTAGTAGATTAGTAAACTTCAACATCTCTCTTGGCTGCTTCTCTCTCTCACACACATTGTTCAGACTTGGGTGTGGAGCCAGTTTTCTTTTTTTTTCCAAAGCTTTGGTTTTAATCCAAAGTCGTTGGAGCTGCTGCGTTTGTTTGGACAGACAGGAATTCTCTGATCCTTCAGGGTACAGTAAAATAGCAGGATAGTACTGTAAATGACGTCTGTCCAATGTCCACCAGAAAGTGACCTTAGTCAGATGATTCTTGTGTAAATGTGTTTCTTAGGTACAATGAGTTGTGCTTAAAGATACAATTAAATCAGCATTAAAGATGCAATGACTGAATCAAACAGTAGAAGCAAACACCATCTGACCCACATTTAAAAGGACACACTCATACAAATTCAGCAGTACAAAGTGTAAATGGACAAGTGTTTGCTTTAACTTATCACCGAGCATCTACACACCTGCGCAGCATCAGCCGCGGAAGTCCTTCCCTGTTCCTCAGTTTCTCCCAGCCAATCAGCTCCCTGCGTGTTCTTCTGCCTAATGTATATATATATATATATATATATATATATATATATATATATATATATATATATATATGTGCTGATATTTCATAATGTGTTTGAGTGTCAGCAACAGGAACTTAAAAAGTGTAAACACCACACAATTTATCGACTGAGAACAAACAATGCTGCTTACACTTGAGCGTAAACTATCTTTAGCAAACTATGTTTAATGTGGCTGATTGTAGAGGCAAGTATCTCAAATGTGTGATAATCCAATCTTGTAGTGGTTAGCTGTGTGCGAAACAATGAGAATTGTGTGTTAATTGGTATCATCTCAGTTAAAGGGTGAGTACACCAACTTTATCCAACAACATTAATGAATTAGCAAAGGCAGATATGTCTTAGTCTGTGACAACAGAAACAGCTCTGTAGGACTACTAAACTGCCAATGATACCATCAGGGGTATCACAGCTTTGAATCGGATGCAATTTTCAGTGAGAAACCTATATTACAATATTGGGACACAAAGTTAGAGCACCTATAAGACAGAAAGGGAATAAAGAAGAGATGCTGTTTAGTTGTATTACACGGACAGTAACACATACCAGTGATGAAAAGTCAGGAAATCTCAGCTCCGCTTTGACTTTTCTGTTGCCAAATCTATGGAACTGCTTTCCACAGGAAGTTAGCATAACGAACAATGAGACAGTAGACAAATTTGTGGCTTCTCTCACCAGAAATTCTCCCAGACACACACACTCAGTGTCATCAGCTATAACTCATTGATCTTTTTTTTAGATTTTTGAAGCTGCAGGTTGTCATGAACAGAGGAAAAAGCTCACAGAATGAATTATTCTTGGGGGTAAAATACCCACTTTCAAAGCTGTTGAGGCGCTTAATGGTGTAATTCAAGAACACTTGATGCATCTGCTGATCCTGAAGAGGTGAAAACTGCTGAGGATTGTTTGCAGTGGTTTCTCAAACGGGATGACAAATGACACAAGTGGAGAAAAAAAGGGATGCGGGTAAAAAGGTAGGGTGAGCAATGAAAATAAGGACAGATGAAAGATGAGTAGCAGAGAACAAGAGTCACCCAAGGGGGAGACAACCAAGAAAGGAAGCAGAGAGAGAGTGATGAGGGAGGAGGTAGAGGGGGAGTTATGAACGAGATAAGAGAGGAGATGAAAGAGGAAAGAGCGATGAGGGAGAAGAGGAAAGCAAAGAGGGTGATGGATGGAAAGACAGGAAGAGGGAGAGTGACTGATGAGAGAGAAAGAGAGAGAGAGGAAAAAAGGAGAGGGGTGGGAGGAAAGGAAAGGTGCTGACTGGTAGAAAAAGTGTTTATTTTTCTGCTCCAATGCTTCATCCCTGATCTGTGAGAACTGAATCTTTCATTTCATCACTCCTCACCTGTCAACAACACACGGACACCAGGCAGATAGTGTATGAAACTTTGTATATATGAACACTTGCAGCCAATTGCAGAGTCATCCAAATAAGGTTCTCGGTGTCAGCTAATCGGAGGTGATGCTATGGCTGTAAGAATACACAAACATGGTATAATGTAGGTGGAAAGAGGCAGGGCAGGAGAAAAAACACAGTTGTATGAGGGATTCTGTATTTTGATGGATTACTTTAAGAGCAATTCCACATATATTCCCTTTTATGTTACAGTATAAAGCAGAGTTAGCCAAAGACAGCTACTCTGCACCACATTACAATGTAATAGTGTCACTTCAGTATTTAACCTTTCTTTTATCTACCTTGTTGGCGTCTGTCGTGCAAGTTCTAAAAGAAAGGTTACACCTTATTTGGATAATCAACCTACAGATAGTTTTGTATTAGCATTTGTAAAATGTTAACAGCCTATTAGTGAAGAGTACACAACTCAACTGTTTTACTTTGGAGATTTTTATCTATAGAGTATATGAGACACTGCACCACATATTCTCAGTAAAATGTGGTTAAACGTGAACCATTCACTCAATCAGAGCCTGAAGTTTAACTAAATTATTCTGAGGATATGTAGAAATGTTTGTCAAAAAAAAAAATCAACTAAAAAACCTACACTACATGTTTACTTTTTACAGTCCAACAAAAAATGTACATGTAAGAAGAATACCACAAAACTATAGCTAGCTATAAATGGCAAATTGCACATACCTTAATTCCATTACTGTGAATCTACTATGATCTTATTTGTCATGGCATTCTCCTAACCGTGTTTGTGTCAGAACACTGCAGTCCATGTATGTCGGGTCTTGATGCAGGGAAGATTAGGGCTAAAAATCCAGAGTAGTTGCTGTAGCAGCAGGAAACAGCTCAGTATGGTCCTTATGCACAACATGCACAGGATGCACAGTACAGACTGGGCCTCTTCTATCAGAACAAATAAACTGCACCAAAAACTCAGCTAAGGCTGGGAATGTTTTCTTTTCCTTATGGACATTTGATCACTGGTCCCCCATGATGCAGGAGATCCAGGTCATTATAGATCTGAAAGTAAAACCTTTTTCTGGCTTCAAATGCCACTGAGCAACTTCTGTATGAGTGAATGAGACCTGGCCTTCAATGCTGTATCCAGTTCTCTTTATATGTGGTTGGGTCAAAAACCACAGGACTGTGATCCAGGAGACTGCTGTTTGTGTCCTGTACAAAAATAAAAGTCACTGTTGAGTAATGTTAAATTATGCAATGTGAGGTTATGTTATTACAAAATGCAACCATACTTAAACCTAACCTCAAACAGTGGGGCCGCTTATTTAAGAAATGCTCTGGTGGGGCATATTTGAATGTAAGAACACATGATGTAGGTGGCCATATGGGTTGATCTACTTTTTGAAACTACTTTTTGACACAGTGAGAAATTGTGGAAGATAAAAACAAAAGGCCTTGCAGACTATTTGTTCTGCTCTACAAAATGCTCTGGTGTTGACAACTCATTTAAGAGTTTTGAACTCATTTGAAAAAATGTATCCTGTAATACTACAGCTGAAAAATGAATTTTATCATGCTGATTATCAGCATATTTCATCTATACAATTCTTGTGTGAAAATAGCTGCATTATAGATTGGTACCACCACTTGAGGAAGTCACTCAATATAGAGGCAGACAGTTATTTCTGAAGAAGTTTTAAAGCTTTCCAGTATTACGGGATATTGGATTTAGTGGAAAGTAACAGAGAAGATTAGAGGAGGAAATCTACAAGAAACAGACCTTGACACAGACTCACACTGGCAAGCTGAGTGAACTAAACTGCCTCAACATCCTCACCGTCATCTCACAGTAATTTTCCTTGACTGATAATCAAACGCTGTGCTGGACAGCATACTGTAGCTTGGCTTGCGTCATTTGATCCCTTCGAATGGAGCTTGTGAGGTCGTAGTAGTTGAAGTCATGTTCAAGTGCAGTGTAAAAACACTGTTGCTTGGTGACCAACAGAAAAAGACAGTTTCATTGTTCTCTTTTAAAAAACGTTTTGTTTTTGTGCATGTATTTTTATTTCAAAGTTATTTTTAGTGACCTGACAACAAGGCAAAAAAAGTAAAACAAACAAAAAATGTTTTGTAGAACTGAAAAACGTTAGTCATGCTTAAGTAGCTATAAGCAGATACTGTATTGCATTATTGTGGGGGAAACAAATAAAGACTAAGAAGATATATGCTCACATCATGTTTTAATTATGTTGATTAAAATTTAACTGTTTTTGATTTCGCAAAGATGTCAAAGTATGGCCCAACTCTGCAGAACTTTCTACATATCGAGTCTGGAATAAAATTTCAGCTGGTCACTCAGATGGGCCGTGGATGATGCAGAGGGCAGATAAACGGCTGACAAGGATCGACTTGTGTAGAGCTGTGATATCAAGGGATGGATTCTTTAGGAGTTAGAAGGTGTGGCAGGGAGAGGAGGATATGGAGAGAGAAGGAGAGGAAGGGATAGGACAAGGACAGGAAGAGGTGCGGAGAGGAATGTGTTGGGGCTAGACAGACAAGAGGATATGGCCATACTGACTGCACTGTTTCTCCTTTCCCATAGGAAGGCAAACATTGCATGGAAGAGAACATCTAAAGCAGAAAGAGGCTGATGCACAGGACTGTTTGCTTGTGTTTTCTCACCAGTCATGCCACCACTTCATTTTTGCTCTTCATGTGGTTTCCTCTTTGAGTGCAAAGCCCTTCAAATGAACTGCTTAACTGATGCAAGCACTGCTTGATATTGGCAGCTTGCATTTGCACATGCAGAGAGTGACTCTTCCTTGCCAGATTAAAGACAGTGATCATAACATTACTGACTCAGGCACTGAAGATGAATTGCAGTGCTCAAATTGTAACACAGAGCATTGTCGCTAATCAGTACTTTTGGCCATGGGCATGTTGCTCTGGGCCTCTTGACAAACTTGCTCCAAAATGCAAGCAAAAAGAGATGGTTAAAGGTTGAAAAAAGAGAGATAGTGTGACTATCTCACTGTGATTAAAGTGTTTCCTGTTACCATGGCAAAATAAGTTTGACAAGTGTGACTGAAGTGTCATTCAACTACGATTACCCCTGAAGCAGGGGAATCGGAGATAGGCAGGGTCCGCAATAAGGAATCAGTCATGCATGAGTGGTAAAGAACAATCTGGTAAATCGTGTCTGTGAGGCTGGGGTATGAACATTGGCTGTGTGCAATCAGGAACAGGTGAACTGAGTTGCCTTGATGAGGTGGGCATGACTGATGCTGAGAAGTGGGAAACTAGGGTGAATGGCAAATGACTGAATTATAACTTTTGTGACTGGGTAGGCAAAAGTGAACAGGTGACCAGTAATGCAGAACTGTAAAATAATATGAAGTATTTGTCTAAAGTATCCATATTGTCTTATCTGACCACAACAACAACCTTGACCCAGCCTGTTTTAGTTGATTTAAACTTAACTGTCACTAGGAATGCAATTGTGTCTTTTTAACATATTCTTATCCCAAGTCGCCACATGTTGCTGCTTTGCGGGACTTCCACATCTACATATTACATTGTAGGTATTTTTCTGTGTCTGCTCTTTACGTGCCAGGATATTGCAACCATGATGTCAACAAATGCCCATGGTGGGCTGATGTGATTATGTATAGACACCAAAAGCACATGGCAATCAACGCCAGAACGTCAAAAAATGCACCAGCAGCCACAGATAGAAAGAATGCACATGGTAAGGTGTAGAAAAAAAACATCACATTCAGATGGGCTTTGTTGGAGCGTGCATCGCCCCTCCTGCCCACCTTATAGGCGCCCTTGCGCTCCTTATATTATGTCGTTATCACAGCGTTTCCACCTGACGCTGTTCTGTGGTGTATCATGCATACACAACCGCTTCTGTCCAGCCACGTTCTCAAATGATGCCGTCCATCGGCGTATTAGACTGACAAGGCAGGTGCTGTCCAGTAGTATATAATGACAATGTGACCAATTCTGTTCAACAGGGTTCTCAACTGATGCCGTCAAGGGGCATATCATGTGGATGACAAAGGTGCCTTTTGGCGACAGGATCGCACGCCGAAAGCATTTTGAAAGCGTCAATATTTTACAAGTTCAGAATGAGGATGGGCTGGTCTTTTTATTGCAGAGTGTTAATAAGATATATTAAAGCATATGAAAACATTATAGTGTACATTCACATTGTTGTTATGTTTTGCTGCTCAACTGCAGCATTATAGCCACCCAACAGCCAAAAACAGAAGTCTGTGGTTTATGTTGCTACACCAATGTATGAATGTGACACAGGGTGTTGCTTAAAAAGAGCCAAGAAATCCTGCCCTGAAAAAATAAAGGTTAAAAAGGGGGGCATGGGGTGCTGTCAAGCTTTCAGTTCACTGCAGACATGCGATATACACTAGAAGCCATTCCTCACTCTCTGATAGGCTACTGTCCGGCTCTGATGTCATGAGGGCTTGCTTATAAAAAAGGGTAACGGGCTCAGCTGCTTCAAAAGGACAAGTATGCTGGAGGGCTGAAAGAGTGTGTTTGTACATGTGCAGGAAGGGGAGAATGAGGCAGAGTGTGTGTGTGCGTGACCACACAAAACCAGACGTTCATAACTGAGCAGAAGAGGAAGAGAGACTAAAAGCTGCTGACAAACACATTATAATGATACTTTGTGTTGTGGATTTAAAGACGTTTGGATTATCAAGTCACTGGATTGTAAAGCACAGGACGGATCCTGGAGGTAGGTTTCTATGCTTCATGCATACAATGTGCATGTACATATAAATAAATATATGTGTGTGTGTGTGTGTGTGTGTGTGTGTGTGTGTAAAAAACAACTACTCATGATGACACCATGGGTATTTTAAGAGGCAGGTGTCAACTGGTACAAATATTTCATAACTGTTAAAGCATTAATAGGATTCAGTCTTTAAATTACATAGTAAGGGATCATCTCAATGTCATTAAACAATTGAAAAAAAATTCTAGAGTTATTGAACCATTTCATATAGTGTTTACACTCTAAAAGGCTAATTCTAACAATTGTGTTACAGTGGTTTCATTTGTATGTTAAATGAAATTATAACAGAGGTCTAATGTCAACTTTGAAGCCTTTCTACCATCTGCTTAGAGTCAATTCTGCGAATGCATTTACTGCACGTGTTGAAAGTCTTAAGTGTGAAATATTATATAAAATTATATGCTCATATTACATATTAAGTATCACCCTGATTCTCTTTCCTTTCCAAACAAAAAAAACGACTGAACCTGATTTGGCAGCTATAAGTCAGAGTGTGAGGGTGTTTCCACAGTCACTTAATCCAAACTAGCTTTCATCTTTAACATCTACGGTTTAGTTTATCATGACAGCAACATGTTTTATCGCTCAGCTGTTATTAGTGCATGTGTGCTTTTCACAAAGTTTACAAAGACATCCCTCTTTGCTCACAGTTTGGCCGACTTGTCATCAGTTTTTTCTACTAAGCACTGTCAGGCTGGGTGTTCTGTGTGCATGTGTCTTTTTGTGTTTACACATGCGTTTGTGCCAGTGTGTACCATGTACCATTGTGTGCATTTTTGTGTGTTTAAGTGCTCACTATAATTACCACCACTAAGCTATCTCTGCCCAAATATTGGGATATTTATGTCACAGTAAATCTTTTGTGTTTGGTTGTTGGCCTCAGAGAGCTGGTCATTTTTCTTTGTGTGTGTGTGTCTGTGTGTGTGTGTGTGTGTGTGTGTGTGTGTGTGTAGCTGTTTAAACAGAGGGAAGAGCAGGGCAAGTACAGCCTCTTTCGTAAACTTGATAATCTAGCCACCCAGATTATTGATCTGATCAATGGGGGCAGGGAACAGTTACGAGGCACCTCAGTGTGAGGAAATTGCGGTGTGAGCCTCAAACTCCATGGAGAAAACAACACACAGGCTGAACATTTTACAAACATGAATAAAAGATTAAATTATTCCTTCGGTTGTATGTAGCAATAGTGTTGGATTGTGTGCAGTGCATTATTACATGTCAGGAGAAAATTGTGCTGTGCTGTGCTTAATTCGTTACAACTGAAACAGCCTTCTAAGCATCAGTAATCAAAGATTGATTTTTAAAATGAGTCTGCAGTCAACTTCATCATTTGCCCTACACTGTGGCACGTCTGTATGCTCTAAATGGAAATGTGTTCAGCTGAAGTGATTCACAAAATGATGAAGAATTTTCACACAAACTGGCTGCTGTGGACAGACAACACAATGGACAGCAAACTAACTCCAATTATTAAGATGCTGTAATACGACAGTAATGTAATGACACTGCAAGGCTTTTACTGTGGGCAGCAAATTAATTCCACTTGTGAAATGATTGTCATAAAACAAATAATCTAGTCATGGTCCACCTTGGCATTTTGAAATGCATCCCAAAATTCAACACTTTGCTCATTGACCACGGGAGACCTGGGTAAACACTTGTGAATCAAAGCGTCTCTTTACAGCCGGCATTACCATGTGTTGTGAGTGTTTGGATTATGTTGGAATAAAGCCAACGTACATATGAATCCAGGTGTGCATGCACACAGAAGATCCAGTTAAGCAAACAACCTCTGGAGGTAGTCAGAGGTGCATTAAAAAACATAGACCATACACGCTGTTCCCATTTCTAAGAGCGACAAAAAATAAATACACTGCCAATTTTTAAACAAATAGAACACATTTCATACAATAAATAAGATGAACAGTCAGAATAGTAACTGGTCACCTGGTTACTATTACAGGTGTCTGAGTTACAGCATTGCTGTAAAAGTGTCATTATGTAAGGGATAATGCCAGATGAAGAGTCAGTTATCATGAATTGATAAAAAACAAGAAGGTCCGAACTGGTTGTCTAAAGGGCATTATCCCTCTTTTGTCACTTTCTAGTCCGCTAAACTCATATAACACTTTTACTCATTTATCTGATACAAGGCTATTTGTCCATCATTAGGAATTAATGGACACATTGCAACTTATCAGAGTTGAGTATTAACCCAGACCATGCACTTATAACCCAGGAAGTTAAATACATTTTTCCTAATGTAAACCTAATAACAAAGTTTGTATGAAGCGGTGCTTCAGGTAAGTCATTCTGTTCTGCTATACACACTGTTTATATGTATATATTCTTGTCACTGCAATATATGGGTCTCCATGCACCAATAGCAGTAGCTTATGTATGATTTCACAAGCCCTAACACTTTCCAAGGCAAGCATCCATCTCCCCAGTGAACATCTAAAAGCTTTGCATATGCTTACAGAATTCAAATGTAAACAGGAACCTTTCTGCATGCCATCTATCCTTTTATAAAACAGGCCATTGACTGAAAGACGGACGTAAGTGGTGAGCTGGATATGAAAAACTTAGATAAGATTACATTACATCATAGCAGGGCACAAGCTGATATCAGCTACATGCTAACACGGGGAGAGAGCAGTGTGAGAACTATACCAAGGATTTCAGGGGAACCTTCTTTTTTGCATGGGGTATAAAGAAACATTCATAGCTGTAAGCATGTAGGTCAACTTGCTTTATGTCATCATTTAATAATCCGTTGACCACATCGTAGCTCCACATGGGGATGAAAAACCGCATATCACATTATGATACAATACAGCCAACTAAAGCTGGGCACAGTATACTCTGCAGAGTGACGCTCTATAGTTTATCAGTACAAATAAGATAGATAGGTCAAATTGTAAAATGGTCTTAAAATGCACAACTGTATGAATATTAAATCATAACAGCTGCCTACAGGGGTTCAAGTCCTCATGTCCAGATGAGTACAATATTTCTTATCAACAAATTGTACATCAATAATAGGCTAATTTAAGGCATTATCCACAATGAAGAAGATACAGAAACATAAAAATGCATGGCAAAAATAGATTGCTATCAGTATTTTAGTTTAGTTTAATTGTGTTGTGGTTCCCCTGTAGTTCCCACCCTCGGTGAAAGACTCAGAGGCATGCACACCACTGAACCTGATGCACTCATGTTAAGGGGAGGGACAAATAACTTCCTCTGTGAAAAAGCACATATGTTTGTACCTCACCTCAGTAAGAAAAGAAAGTCATTAGCTGACTCATGACCAACTGAAAACACTGCACCAAGTTAGATGCAGTTGGGCATGTTCTTCAGCAAAAAGAATTATTTCTTGATATCCAAACAGTCTGTTTAGATCCATATTACATGTGCTTTTTAAGGAGATGCAATGAAGTGTTTTAAATGTATTTTAGGGATGTACCACACAGGTACAAATATGTGGTAGAAAGGTAGAAATATGTGATTGATTTAAAATCACTTATGGTGTAAAGAAAGACTTGAAACCTGAACTTCTCCCCACCTTCACCTGAGCTCTCTCGTGCTGTCTTTCTCCATTAAAAATAAAGCTGTGTTGTTCTGTGTGTTCTGACTGTAGATCATGGAAAATGTCTCAGCACTGACTAACCATTCACAACTCAGCAACTCCTCCATGACCTCTGATTCGTTGAAGACACCTCCAGAGTTCAGTGATGTAGAACTTGTGCTGCTCGGCGTTGCAATGGCTATCCTGGTTCTGGCCATAGTTTTTGGTAAATTCCGATTAATTTTATATTTTATTTAATCGATATTTATCAGATTAACTGTGTGGAGGATCAAAACTGAAATATTGTTTTCTTCTGGTCAGGTAATGTGCTGGTGATTACAGCCATCCTGCGGTTCCAGCAGCTCCAGACTGTCACCAATCTCTTCATAGCCTCACTGGCTGTTGCGGACCTCATCATGGGTTTGGTTGTGGTCCCCTTTGGCTGCAGCCCCATTCTGCTGGGAGTCTGGCAGTTTGGAAACTTCATGTGTGAATTCTGGACAGCAACTGACGTGCTGTGTGTGACAGCCAGCATTGACACCTTGTGTGTGATTGCTCTTGACCGCTACCTTGCCATCACCTCCCCGCTCCGCTACCCAACGCTACTGACCAGGTATGATCAAGACATTTTGGTTTGGTTTTGCGGGGGTTGAACAAGTATTTAGGTTTAGTTACTTTAAATCACAACCAATTCTTATTAAATACTCACCAATACAAAGCAATCCAAAGTGATGCTGCTGCTGCACACCTCTCTACATGTTCAAACTTTTTGGCATTTATCTAGTCAACCCAACACTGTCAAAAGGCAAAATCTGTTGTGACATCACTTTTTGAGGTCTGGCTGTGTTTGGAACATGCTGGAAAATTTGAATCCATACAGTACCATAGTTTCACCCACATGATGTAGACTGTGGGTATTAGCCTGTCACTGGCCGCCTATTTTTCGACAGTAACATGTTTCTTGCATGTTACTGTTTTTAAAATCACATCGCTATGTGAAACTACTTTTGCATAGTCAGATCTATGGCTGCAGTTTCTCTCAGCTAACATCCTGGTCTCAGCACTGCCCAAGACGATTGTGATTGGCTTAAAGAAATACAAACAAGACTGACAAGATAAGTCAGGCTATACAAGGATAGTTTTACACCGCAACAGGGATTTCGAAATAGTTACCATCTGCAGTACAAAAGTACCTTTCTGCTTGATAAGTTGACATGGTTCTTGCCATCTTCCTGCAGTTTTGGTCCCATAAAGTATTGGTCCCAAAGTAGTATTTGGAAAGGACCTGCTCCAGCGCTGGCCCCTTGCTATTAAACATACAACTTAAAGGCAAACTGCACTGATTTTTACACCCCAAAGTATGTTTACAGATCTTTGGGAGTACTACTGTATCTAAGAAGAAAGTTCCATTAAACCTCTTGTGACTCCAGAGGGAAATGCACAAAATCTGACAAACTGCCCAAGTGATATTACTTGAGTCTGCATGGGTTTGAAAATGAAAAAATGTTTACATTATTCTTCACCTGTGTGCACTCTCGTCTCCTGCTGCTGACCAGGGGTCGGGCCTTTGCTGTGGTCCTAGGGGTTTGGGTGGTGGCCTCCCTCATTTCCTTCCTGCCTATACATCTGAAGCTGTGGGTGTCGAAAGATAAGGAAGCTATCCGGTGCTTGAATGATGAGTACTGCTGTGACTTCAACACCAATGCAGCGTACGCGGTGTCCTCCTCAATTGTGTCCTTCTACCTGCCGCTGGTGGTGATGATTTTCCTGTACGCCCGGGTCTTCCAGGAGGCCCAGAAACAGCTGGAGAAGATCCGAGGGAGAGAGAGGCGCTTCTGTAACTTGCATAACACTGCACAGCTGACTTATCCGGATGATAGTCCAGCAATGAATAAACTCAGGGCAGGAAGAGAGGTGGGAGAACAAGCAGAAGAGGACAGACTAAACATGCAAAAAATAGGAGATATAGACACTGGCAACGAGGAAAAGTTAGGAGAGAGCAGAGCAAGGACAGAAAAAGGGGAAGGGAAACACTCTGCCACAAAGCGTCTTAAATTCTGTCTGAAGGAGCACAAGGCTGTGAAAACTCTGGGGATCATCATGGGAACCTTCACTATGTGTTGGTTACCATTCTTCATCCTCAACATCCTCACGAACTTTTTCAACTGTGGTGAAAGTAAGCTGCTCTTCAGACTCCTCAACTGGCTGGGATACTCCAACTCAGCCTTCAACCCGCTCATCTACTGCCGCAGCCCTGACTTTAGGCACGCCTTTCAGGAGATTCTCTGTTTGAGGGGCAAAGGGGGAAGCTGGAGAGGGAGGAGAGGATGGGGATGGTGCAGGGAGAGAGATTGCTACTCCAAGTCCCCAGGTAGGACGAACAGAAAGTCAGACATGAATGGTGTCAAGGGGCTGGACGTTCAGCAGAGGTCAGGGTGGAAGGGCAGTTTGAAGAGCTCTATTCAAGCGAGCTCACAAACTCTAGCTCTTCAGATATCTTGCCATGAGCAGGTTTTAGAAGTTGCTCCTGGTTCCCTGTCAAACTGGCAGGCCAACAGTTCTGCAAATGGGAGCTGCAAGGAAAACCTGGCTTCTATTGCTTGACCAATTAAGATATTAGACTTTACATTTTGTGTGCATGACCGTGCTGTGAATATCAATTTTGATGAAGCTCAGAATGTTTGTTTTGGGTTGAGACTTAAGCTTGTAGTTCTGTTAGTTAATATTCATTTTATTTCAGTAACTGATGTTTCACTTGTGAACAGAGGTCTGACTTAAACCTTTAAAGGTCCAGAGTGTTGGATTTAGGCAGATATATTGGCAGACATAATGTATAATATCCCAACATATCCTCATTAAATGGTTTGTATGATACCCTGTGAAAATGCACACACGTTTGTATGATGTCATACGTACTAGAGCCCCATGAATGACATTACGTCCCTAATGTACAGTTATGTAATTAACTTAAAGCTATTGAGGTTAGGTGTAGGCAAGTAAAGGTACTGTTGTTAGGTTTAGGAAAAGAAACATGGAAAGGATGTACTTTAAAATGTCTCAATAATTCAAACTTCACCTGATTCCAAACACGCCACTCCAGTGAAAATTCTCCTTTTTTTTGTCTGCTGCCTTGTTTACTCCTGTCAGCGCATTGGTCATGTGATCACAGCTTTTCATAATTTGTGGGATATGTAAAAATGTGGTTACATTACTTTTCATAGCAAAACATAAAAGCAGTTTATGAGAACAGTTTGAACAGTGAAAACTACGTTTTCATTAGTGTATAATCACCTTAAACTATGAACTGTTGTGTTTCTATTACCTTAGTATAGGCTGCTTATATCTACATATGGAGTGACTGCTCTTCCACAGAGTCCGCTGTGTTCTTTCTAAAGCAGCCCAGATCACACAAACTGAACAGGGGCTGTGTCAGAATGTGACATTTTTTTAGTATGTCTAAAACCTTAGTATGCATCTATTAGTATGTGAATTTGCCTACTATAGTCCTGCAAACACTGAAGAATACGCTAACATAAATGTCCCACACTGCAATGTGGTATAGGACAATATTCATAACTGACGCTTCACTTTAGTGTGAGTATGTAAGAAATGTAAGACTTTACTTTTTAAATCATTAGTTGGCACAGGTTCCAACCGGCAAGAAGGATCTCAAAAAGTATGTTGAACAATAGTAGGCATATCGAATGTGTAATTCAATAATAATAATAGTTCGCCTTCACACTTGGCAATTGGGAGAAGTTTTAGTTTTGCATCCTCACCGCGATATGCCACTTAAGTCTACACACTGGACCTTTAAGTGAATTTTCAAGACATTGTAAGATTACAATGTATTACAGCGGGCACAATAACGCTGAATTACTGGTGCAACACTCACAACTGCCCAATGCATAAATGAAAAAATGTGCAGCCTCAAAACTAATGATAATCAGACCAGGAAAACTGCATATGCAGATTGTTTTCAAATATTATGAGCTTCACCAAGCTGGTACCTACAGCAGGGCTATTGGGAAGATGTTTCTGTTATTTTATCCACACTCCTGTTTATGCTAGATGGATAACAGAAAGGTGATGGACTGCATATGAATTACTTGCTACTGAAAACAGGTAAAATAGGAGTGAAATATTGACGGACAGTTCTGCTGTTACATGTGGAAAGGTTTTAATGACGCTCAGTGATGAAGTTCCAAAGTGCACCTTTACTGAAGCAGTCATATAGGAAAATCAAAGACTTTCTGTTGCTTTGAAATGTAGAAAAATGAGCCACTAGCAAGAAAGTTGATGGTTCAGATTTATTATTATTCATATTGTCAGGTTTGGAAGAGATTATTGGAATTCCTAATGATAAACCTTACGAGAAATCAGACGAAACAACCTTTTGTTTTCTGTTCGTAACTGGTTGATTATTTCGTTATCTCAAGCTTATTTACTTTAGTTGGCAAAATAATTAACTTGTGATCTTGAGATAATGATGTTAAAAAGCAAATGTGAGCAAGGCCATTCTCGGCTTCCATAGAAATCTTTTATGTGAACTGACCAAAATCCTACTCAAACATCAGAAACAAATGTTGGCAGTCAATGTTTCTGCAAACACTTAATGCACTACATTAACACATTATCATAGGAGATATGTTTGAAGTTTGCATTTCAATAATGCTATGGTTATTGTGTGGTTAGGGGGCACAATCCCAGCAGGAAAAGCAACTATGTCTCAGTAAAAAAATGGCGGCTTTTTGTGATACTATACCCTGCCACCAATTCGCTACAAAACATCCACGTTTGGAACCTAAAAACCAGTTGAAACACACAGACGGGTCGCTACAAAACACTTGCGACTGGAGTCTAAAAACAGAGTAATGGACTGTAAAATACAACTGGCTTTATTGTTTGTCTCAAACAATAATCTGCAGTAGCCTAGTCTACAGTTTGAAAAATGCGTATGTAATGTTTTTGTGGTTTGCAGAAACTTATAATGCCAACATTTCCTGGTGCTTAAAAATGTTATATATTGGGCAGATAATTGTTTTTTATTGTAAGATCCCATAATTCATAATCGGAATATGAAATAAAGGTTTTATGGGCCTTTAAGTGAATTTTAAAAACCATTTAGACATAATCTTGTGAACCTTCTTAAGTCCAAAACACACAGAAACAATATGATACACATCATAATGATCATTATCATCTTCTACATAAACCCACAAGGCAGGGAGCACAGGCAGGCATTGAGCAACCTCCGTGAAGCAGCGATTCAAAAATATGTTTTGTTTGCCCTCTGGCTAAAAGTCTTATTTGAAACAGAGGGACTCATTTGAGGCTCACTTATTATAACCTCCTCAGATTTTTGTTTTTCATTCCTTCCTGATAAACCTCACAGCTGGTCCAAAATCATTAACTGGTGTATATTTGTCTATGAGATAAACATCTAAGACACAAACTTGTGACTATCAAAACTTTCTCTTCTTGTGTTCGCTTTCTTTCCACGTCTTCACTCGAAATATGTTCCCTCTCTCTGTCTATCCAAACATCAGCATCTACCCACTCGTTGCTTTTATCCTGTCGGCTTTCGCTCTCTGTTATAGTATGAACATTGGAATTTGTCAAGCAGAGCTGGGGAGACCGTTTTCATGAAGCGGGATCTCTTTTCATAACATTGTCTGCCACACTCACTGTAAAAACTGAGCAGGCAGATTACACATATTTTAAGTGTTTACTTTTAACATGACATATTAAGTGTGTTTGGATTAGTCGACGATGATAAAGTAGCTCACATACAGTGGAATCAGATTGCATTATTATACACCAAGTGGACAAATTACATTTTGAAAATAATCTCCCCAGCCCTGCTTTTATGTGTAAGGATAAATATTTTTGTGTGTAAAATGGCCCCTGAACAAGGTATTGAAGGTCAGTGTCCCTTGTGTTAAGTGAAAATCTGCATGTGTGTTTGTGTTTCTGTATGTATGTATAGTTGTGATATGATAGGTAACCATTTGTGCATCTCAAAGCTCGAAACATGCCATTTTATACCATGTAATTTACTATAATGTATATTAGACTTTGATTAAGTAACAGTTGGAAAATAATGTACTTTTTAATTCAATAATTTAATGCATTTTAATGTATAGGGTTTAGATTTTGTATTGGATATTGGAAGAGATTGAATATAATATAAGAAAGTATGTTTTCTTTAGTGTATAATCACCCGAAAATAAGGATGAGCCATTACATAGGGAGGGCGTCCTCATCCACGGAGATTGCCATATTACACCGGCATGTTTCTATAGTAGCCCAAAATGGACAAACCCAACACTGGCTCTGGATAGGGCAATTATGTCTTTGTATTGGCTACCATAGTAGGCAGCCCCTCTGCAATGAGAGAATTGGGAAAATGCAGTTTTTTTAAAAGGTGAAAATGTAAAAACAGCTTTATTCACAGTTTTTTATTGATTTAAATAACCGGATCTATTTCTTTTGGAGCGGAAGAGACCTCTGCTGATAATTCAGCTTCCGATAAAAACCTCCTGAACTTCTGGGTCGCAAGTCAGTAAAGAATAACGGAGAGCGCACATAAGCAGGTGCTAGGCTAGTGGCTCATCTCCGACATGCTGAACCATGTCACTGATTTTTAAAAAATCGAGAATCACTGATTTTGTAAAGCAAAATTGTTTTAATTCAGTGAATTTACTGGTTTAAATCAGTAGTCCCCAGCTGGTCTAGCCATGGGGTCCAGAGTTTGTCCTTAGACATTATTCCAAGGTCCACACATAAGTTAAGTTACCACATATTCAAATTTATATTACAAAATGTATACAATACCTGGGCTTACAACACAATGAAATATGAAAATATATCTCAATAACAGTGCTTTACACATAAAAAATAAATAGCACTGCAACCAAAGAAATCCATATTATTGCCTCAAGATCAGTGACATAAAAACACTGCGCAGAAAAAGCATGTCTATAGGCCAAATAATACCAAGAACAGAGAAATAAAATAGTAGCTATCTGAAAAGCAATTCAAAATAAAAGCCCTGTGTCAGAAATTCAAAAACTGTGCTTTTTTAAAACTTGACATGTTCAGGAGGCACTTGCGGTCCTTTCAGATTAGACCCGTGACCAACTTTTGGACCACGACCCACTGGTTGGGAACTACTTGTTTAAATCACTTTTGAGGGGAGGAGACCTCTGTGGATAATTTGGCTCTCCGTTAAAACCTCCTGAACACTGACGGAATTCGATTTGCAGTCCTTACTGCAAGATGCCACTAAATCCCCCTAAATCTTACACACTATTCCTTTAATGTGTGTTTTGTATCATGTCTGTTACTACATGTGGAGTTTAAGCAGCACTGAAACACAAGTCTACTCTCAAAACGACTCATTTTATATTACATGTTTGTGTCTGTCCAAGACTAAACTTGCTTTGCTGAAACAGGAAGTTTTATGGTGTGTAGCTTTTAACCAGAGGGGCAGATTCTATTTTCTACCTCTATCAGACTCATATGAATGTCATCTCATCTCTGTAAATATTTATTCATACACTGTTGGATATTGTTTTGAGTAAAATAATTAAGTTTGACATGGTGTTGTTTGAATCTGTTGCTATATGTGTTGGTTTGTGATCACAAGAGGAAAGTCATGAGAGATAAGGAAAAAGAGGAAGATGTGCTTAACATAATAGCCAAATGAGGTTAAAATTAGCAGTATAAGTTTGCATTTTCATAACATACAGATGGAATTTGGGGTTATTTGGGGCAAAGAACACAATCATTTTGCTAACTTTGTGATATGTTGTCAATAAAATCATATTTTCGTATTCTTCAGTTGAAATTTACCAGTAAATCCAAGTGTTTTGATGCCATTTGCAGACATGGTCCTTGAAAGAAAACAGCAGTGCAGACGGTTAGATTGGATTCTAATCTAATTCCTGCTTTATACAGTGCCAACACCTGTGTTGCAATTTTTTCATCAGAGCATTGGCATTCAATGACTGAAATTATGATGTTTAAGACACCAGCTGGGTTAAAGAAAACAGACATGCATGCTGTTGACCAAGTAAAGCATGAGTCCAAAAATCTAATCTGATTCTCATTAAGCATGTTAGAAATTACCATACCACAAAAACTGTTCCTCAAAAGGCTCTTTGTCAACAAATAAAATGTGATCAGGAAATCTGATTCTATTTGCACTGCAACTTTAACCTTTTTAACTAAGCCCGTAAGACAGAGGCTTTTTGTACTTATTCAGTCATCCAAGTTATTCAGCTTGCATTCAAGTTATAGTGTGTGTGTGTGTGTGTGTGTGTGTGTGTGTGTGTGTGTGCGCGCACGTGCGTGTGTGGCAAGACATACAGTGACAGGTGCAGGCAGTCACAGAAGCTATCAGCTGCTGCAGAGGAAATACAATCAGCTATACTGCCTCAATACACACACACACACGCACACACACTAACACACACCCACACACGCACACACACACACACATTCACACACACACAGCTTTACAGTTCAATGGCAAAACACACTGTGCGTTTGTGTGTGTCTGTGAATGTGACCTTTTTCCACTTTAGGTATATGAAAATTAAGCTGCCTCTTGGTTGTCCTATGTTTGTTGTTGGTATTAGTGTATTTTTCTATTAATTTGTGCTTGTTTTCAAGTATTAAAACTGATAAATGGCCCATTGCATTTATGTTTGTAAGCCCTTTGGATTGTGTATTTTATTAACTTAACACCAAGCACCTGAAGTCTTTTGCACCTGTAACCACACCTGAGTGTTCCTGACAGATGTCGAGCAAACTCATAATTCACTGCGTCAAGATGAGTACATCAACCCACTGGAGGTCCATGAAAACATTTTCAGCTGGTGTTACATTACTCGTTAAATTTGAGCTGAAAGTTTCAGTGGAAATCACATTGTTCTGCCCTTTTGCCTTGGAGAGGATCTTGTGAAATAAATTTCCCCTCAGTGGTTTGATTACATAACATAGTTACTTCTTACGTCTTAATAGACCATTTTCTCTTATAACTTCCATATCATAATGAAGCCTTTAATGTTCATACAAGAAAAAAAAAAGAAACCAACCAGTGAATGATATTCCTGGAGTCACATTTAACAACAACAAAAACTATATTAAAACATCAGTTTTAATATTCACACAGTATAATCCAATTCTCATGTATCCATTTATGCTCAGTGCTTTCCAAACAAATTACAATACACTGCAGTCAGCCATATCCAATGGGGACTGACAGCAAGTTAATGCATGTGTTTGGAAATATCTGACCATGTGACTGAATGAATGAAACTTTGATCATATTGCACAAGTTGTATGAGGGTTTGTAAAAGTATATTTTGATATATATTTGCTGTTGTAGACATGGTCCCCAATAACCAGTTTTTTGATTTTTCGCTGACCTGAGGCTTATGAGAAAAACAAGTTTTCTTCATGAAGTCAACGTAACGCGGAGTGAGTAACTAATACACAAATGACCAACTGTGGTGTATTCCTTTAACCCTAAATGAAATGTATGTTGTTGCAGTTTTTCATTTGAGAAAGAGACCAACTGAAAGAAGCGCGCTTTAAATGTTTTACATCCTGCCACCTTCTGTTTCTACATATCAGTGTCTTCTCTCACTTCAGCGTCAATTTGTCTGGCCGTGTCTATGTTTTATCTTGTTACAGGGTGTTTACTGGCGTTATATAGCTGACAAGAGGCAATCAAATATATCCTGTGTGATTACTCAACCACAAAGACACAAGCATTTACATGCAAGATTACAGATACACACACACACCCCTGTTGACAGGCAGGTGCACTTTAATCCCTGTAGATCAAAAGAGAGACCGACTGAGCTGTGCCTCAGGCCTTTGTACGCATTTCACAGAGCTGGTGGTATGCCCTCTAGGTAAACACACACACACACACACACACACACACTTCCCTTGTCTCTCAATAACGCAAACATACCCGTAGAAAGTCACACACGTCGACCATCCACAAATGCATTATGTATATGCAAACATGAAAGCATGAGCATGCACAGAAGCTCACTCATGTCATATGTGCAAAACACATGCAAGCACACGTTAATACACGCACACTCACTCATGCAGAAACTGGCTATGCAGAACATGCAGAATATACATGCACAGCTAGCTACACAATGTCCTGAATGTGTGTGAGAGGGATGTGCCAAGTGTATCTTATGATCACGAAGAGTTTATAGATGGTGAGCGAGTGTTGCTGCCTGAACTGAAGCCAACCCAACACCCCCTGCCAAAAAGCAAGAAAGACAGTGAGAACAGACAGATATTCTGTCTGTGTGTGTCTGTCTGTTGGTGTCACACACGTACAAACACACCACAGTTCTCCGAAAGTGGTATGAAATCCAGAAGCTGTGTTGTGTACTTTAACTCTTAAGCACAGCGAACCTTCTTCTCAAATATCAATAACCTGCACAATATCTCTAGTTGCAGCACATACATGTCTACTTCATTTTTCCTCAATGGAATGGTCACTTTTGCTCTTTTTATCTCAAAGAAACAATGCAGATACACAAAAATAGACTATAAACACAGCGCAAGAGTTCATTGGCACTAAATATATCAAGGTATGAACAATTCTAAGCCGGCTTTTCTCCAACTTCCTCTTTTTACAGAATGCATGCTTGACAGCATCTGTTTTCGTGTTTGCATGTCTGTGCACGTGTGGCCCCAGATGACTGCTACCCTGCAGGAGTGGACTGCTGTTTGTCACAGAGACATTACACAATGTTTGTCTATCGTTGGGTGCTCGAGAGGAGGTATCAGCACTCAACACAAGTGAAAGAGAGACACTGACACATGCAGGGAAGAGCACACAAAGCAGCAAACTTATTTAAAATCCATTGTTACTGTAATCACCATATTTAGCAACATTTTGGTAGGTAATTCAAGCCTTGGACATTAGTTTTAAACTGAAAATGGATAAAGGAAATAATAATACATAAACTATAAATACAGAGCAAAGAATTGAAACAGAACGCCTTAAATACAGAGCCCTATCACCTTTGATATTAAACTTATACATATATTTGCATAGGCAGAGGCAGTGTGTAATTAAGGCTATGATAGGCCATGCTTTTCCAAAAGTATATACACCCTTAAAAAATGTTGGGATAAAAACAACCCATTCTGGGTAGTTTTCAACTACACTGCTGGGTGACTATTGGACCAACTACACGCTGGGTTAATCTAACTTAGCAAGATGGGTTGTTTGTTTAACCCAATAAATTGGGTTGAAAATTCAATCCAAATGCTTGGTCATATCACTTTGATCAATGCCTTAGAAATACAGAGCGTTCAGACACTCCCATAGACAGCCGTTGTAATTGTGGAATATGGAAGTTACGCGGGTCATGAAGCTCCCAAAAGTTCAAAACACGGATCGTTCCAGCGCTGAGCCCCATTCCTTTAGAATGATCCTGAGGCTCGCTCACCAGTCAGTTAATTGAATCACTCATTTTTTTGAAATGTTAATGCGTAAGTAGACCTTTGATTGATTGATTCTTTTATGTAGCCCTCTTTAATATTCAATTTTTTTTATCTTGAGATAATGGCTACCATAGTTAGATCCTTATACAGCCAATGCTAATGCTACAGTGCTACTGGTACAATGCTAATGGTATAATGCTAACGTGACTTGGCTGGCTAGATGTCAGTTGACCTTATGTCTCATTTACAAAATCATTTGTGTTCCTTTACTTACAGAGTTTTTGCCCTCTCATTACATTTATGTTAAAGTTAGCAACATTTACTTGCAACTGTATTTGTAGAAGTTACATGTAATTCACGTTACATTGACTGGTACTTTGCTTTACTAAATTACATGAGTAACATTACCTGAAACACTGATGGGTCTGAAGGAGAGTTGAATAGTTTGTATTTCTGCCATATGATGACGTGTGTCCAGTCTGAGGTTTGTCAGCAGTGGAGACAGCAGACTTGCATACCACCTTCAGGAGATGAGGACCCTGGGTGGAGAAACAGATTGGACCTCAGTGCTGAGTTGTAGGCCTGAGGTATAAAAACCTCATTCATAGCCACTCTTTAAGAGGTTGAATTTTCTTTGAGGACTGCCCATTCAAGAAAATGTGTTACTGGCATTCACTGATACTCACATATGCATGTTTAAGTAAATCCATTAACATAAGATAACATTAGGATGTGTGCTGTGGGGGAAGAAGTATTGAGATCCTACTTACGTACATGTACTAATACACCATGAAAATACCCCACAACCAGTAAAATGTGAGCACAAAAAACCTTACTAGCAGCAATAGCATCAATGGCTGAATAAGTGTGAGTGTACACACACTTGAAATTTGACTATTTTTTCAGTGTACATACAGACAAACAGACATACAACAAAAAAGAACAATTTAACTGAAAAAAGGGGTAAGTGAACAACTGATATAAAAAGGTATAAACAGTAATAGGCCTATATACACTTCACACAGTGATGCTCTTATATTTATTAGTGATAATTATGTTATGATAGTATGCACTTACTATGAGCAAAACATAGCCTACTTAAAATCATTTTTTAGATTATTGATAGTGCAGTAAAATATTCCCTATCAGTGTTTTATACTTGATGTTTTTGAATAGATTTCCTATTGCATTAATATATATATATATTGAATTTTATTGCTGTAGCTGTTTACAGTTGTAGTCATTTTATCTCCTTTATATAATGATTTAATCTACAGCCTCATAGCATCATATGCTATAAAATCATAATGTTTGTAGCGTGGCTGTCCTATGAGAACCATGTAGCTGTTAAGTACAGTATTAAGTTACTTTATACCTCTAGTTGTGAGTAATTAGGACCATAGAAGTACAAAAGAGATGTAAATGCGTACATACTTTAAATCTATTTTACATTATGAGAACAAATCTCATTCCCTCAAGGATTACAAACAGAAAAACGGATTAATGCTGTCTCTACACCACTCCCCATTCAAAATGATATTATGTATATTGACTGTGAGCGTAGTGAACGTGGCAATCAATGAAGATTATGTATTAAAATTGCCTGAAAATTGATGAAAATATAGTCACTGCTGAGTGTCCTGCTTTAAACTCTTCACAGCGTGGACACAGTTGGAACTATCTGCAGCTCCATAAACCACGTGACTGTGTGGAGGAGAGACCAAAGAGTCTGACATCTAGCTAGTCACGTTAGCATTGTACCGTTAGAATTGGCTGTAATTAGAACCTAACTATGGTAGCCGTTATCTCAAAATAAAAGAACTAATGTGGGCTACATAAAAGAATCATGTCATATCTATTTATGCATTAAAATGTCCAAAAACTGAGTGATTTAATTAACTTACCAGTGAGCGGGCCTCAGGATAATTGAAAACGTATTGGGCTCAGTGCTGGAACTATCAGTGTTTCGAAACTATCTGTGTTTAGAACTATCCGTGTTTCGAAACTATCCGTGTTTCGAAACTATCCGTGTTTAGAACTATCCGTGTTTCGAAACTATCTGTGTTTCGAAACTATCCGTGTTTCGAAACTATCCGTGTTTAGAACTATCCGTGTTTCGAAACTATCTGTGTTTCAAACTATCCGTGTTTCGAAACTATCCGTGTTTCGAAACTATCTGTGTTTCAAACTATCCGTGTTTCGAAACTATCCGTGTTTCGAAACTATCTGTGTTTAGAACTACCGTGTTTCGAAACTATCCGTATTTTGAACTATCTGTGTTTAGAACTATTGGCAGCTCCATGACCCGCGTCACTTCCGCATTCCACAATTACAATGTGTGCCTTTAGGAGTGTCGTAACTCTCTGTATTTTTTAAGTACTGGTTTTGGGGTTTTTCTGTATTTCCTCATTATTCATTGAGTTACCCATGTTGTGTTTCCTGCTTTATTTTATCATGTTTAATGTTTCCTGTTGTTTCCACAGCCACCTGCTTTGTGTCAGTCTCATTAGTCCTTCCCTGCAGTGCGTTCCCTTTCGTTTACTGCGCCCTGGTGTTGTTACCTATCACACTTGTTGACTCCATTGTTGTATAGTCCTTGTACTTCCCTTCTTACGCCAGTACACAACAACTTAGGTTGTGTCATCTTGTATATGTACATTACACCTATGTTTCCCTTTATTCCTTGTCAGTCTGTCTGGTCCCCACATTTGCCTCTGTGCTTCTTGTTGGATTTCCTCTGTGTGTCTCTGTGTTGTTCTTTGTTTTAATTAAGGTTGCTCCCTCTGTTTTATTTCATTTTTGTGGTCTTTTGGTATCATCTTTATTTTACTAAACCTCACTTTTAATCCTTCAAACCCACCTTCTTCTTGTTTTCGCACAAATTCTCTTTTAAACTGTGCACACAGGAACTTGAATATACTTAGTGTTAATAATACTTCAATTGTAAACAGGCAAACAAGCTAATGTTACCATTAGCTAGCAGTGTTTTCCACTGAAAATAGTGTGATTCTTGTTTGAGCTTGTAGTGTTTCCAATTTGGGAATCAGCAAGACTGATGTTCTGACATTTTTTTCAAAAGGTAACCTTTGCTCTAGACTGAGGACATCAAAATATACTAGTATTAACAATATCAATGATATTTATAAATGAAATATTGATATCATGTTAATAATACACATATAATAACATGAAAATATCCAACTCTTCTTAAATCATTTCCATTTCTTTCTGTTCTTGCTTTGTCTTCCTCCACAAACAGAATGTGGTTCGAAGGTGTAAATGCTTTTTTATACCATTTTGCACAAATACGGTAACAGAATCTCTCTTTACTTCTCTACCCTTGTATTTTGAGTGTTATTTTATTTGTCAAAATGAGAAACAAAAAACACAACAAACAAAGTTAAAGATGAATCTGAATTTTCCTCTCTTTCTTCTTATTTTTATGAAACTTTCTCTAGAAATTGCAATAATAATCTTTTAATGAAAATACCCTGCTAGCCCTCCTCTGGGATGCTGCTCCACCTGCTCTTGAGTGGCAAAATAAATAGCAAAAAGGTATGACTTTAAGTTGAAAGAACAAAATGGCCCACCTTAGCCTACTCTGCCTGAATATTTCTTTTTTGAGGGAAGTACAGATGATTATTTTTATCTTTCAGCAGTTTAATAAAGCCTGCCACCCATGACATCAGGTGTTTAAGAGCCCTGTGACTCAATGACACATTGGTTCATGGACATGAAGCAGCCTACACATGAAAAGCTGCTACAGCAGACTTGACGTAAATGAAATAAATCATAACCATAACTGGGATCCTAAGTGGGAAAAGTATTACTGCTAAAAAGGGAAAATTGGTTTTCACAAACTCAAAGTGCTCAAACTCACAACGTTTTCACATCTAAACAATGAATGCTCTCTGGTTGTAACCTGTATATTTTCTCTTCACAAAACAATTTTACCCACAAAAAAATTACAGAATTACAACCAAACAAGCACACACGTCAGTTATGGGAATAAACAGGACACCGTATCCAACTACAACATGACTCAACACTACACTGAACGTTCTGGTAGCTTTGGTCTATAAATAAGGCCGCTCTTATCTTGCTCACACGTCATTCTGAGGTAACACACTAACCAGGCGACTAACAGTAAATGAGACCCTTGATCTGGGTTTGCACGGCCCTGATCGGTCAAGCAGGGGCTTCTGTGGAAGTGGGGGAGCATTAGGTAGTTTTATGTTCATTGAAAGCTCTTAAAGACCAGCCGATTTTTTAAAAAAAACAAAACAAAAAACCTTTTTATCCTAGACTAGAATAAAAAGTTTCCCTCAGCTCCCAGTCTTTATACTGAGGTAACTGTCTCCAGGGCCTGTAGCATTTTATGTAACCTTTGGCAAGAGGGTGAACAAGTGCAGAACCACTGTTGGTCATTGAAAGTAATGCATGTTAAGGGACACCTTTGCTGGGCTTTTCTGTATGTTGCCTCAACAGCAAACTTCTCCAGTTTGTTTGATAGCGAGCTGTGAAGTTCACCAGCTGTCATATACTGAACACACTACAGACTATAATACTGTTTATGGTACAACAGAAAGAACCTGCAGATCCTTACAGTTGCTAAGAGGTAGATGTGAAATTCCAAGAAGTCTTTGTTCTGCACAAATCCCTCACATCAAACATCAAATAAGAGACACCACATGTTGATGGTATTTGGGGCCCTGCCAGTATTCTGGGATTTGAAATTTAAACAGTCTCAGCTCAGGGTGTCGAGCCTCCTATACCCTCTGTGTAGATTAACATGACAGATCCATATGTTACTGAAGCGAGCAGGCGACCTCATCTGCCTTTGCCAGCTCACTGATGAGAATTCTAAACAATACCTTGTGACAGTGTTTTCATGGTCAGTGTTATACTATAATTCTTTCAGAATTGTATCATTATGGTGTAACAAATGTATGGAGGACCCCAAATTACAAAAAGTTTTTTTCTCATAAAAGTTATAAATAATTTGTCTTTGGTGTGCCTGTACAAATTTGTTTAAGCCATTTATGTTTTTTTTGACACATTCAAGGAACAGCTCCCTTAAATAGCTTAACTAGAAAAACGTAAAGAAGTATAAATAGTTATATATATAAATTATATTTACATTACGTTTTCAGCAATATAAAGGGGATCCTCACATAAAACGAGACCATCTATGCAGTAAATAATACTTTTGAAACTGGTGCTACATGACCAGAGAAACCAGCAGAATCTTGGTTTATATTTGATAAGTGCTGCTTAGTCTGATCTTTGTTTTGTTTTTTTCAGCCTCTGTTTTCACTGTGCAGGACGCAGTATGATGTCCTCTCCCTGCTGACAAACTATCGCCATTCCAGCGAAACAAGGCTTTAAAATTAACTTCTGAAAACATTTTAGAGGAGAAATCGGCAGTGCAGTAACATAATCTGTGTTTATATTACATGACCACTGCCTAATTTTACTATTCTCGTTCTATTGGATGTCGAGAGAGAGCAAGAGGGACAGGTCTGTCTCTTCATCAGCTGTATACTCTTTGTGTATGTGGCGGTGGCGGCATGGTTGGCGACCAATACAAAAATGTAGAAGGTCAGCCTTAGTTTTGCCTGGGGGAAAGGGGGAATATCTGGGCATAGGTTAGATGGAGGAAGTCTACCACAGTTCATCTACACTACTACTCACACTGTTTTGATACAAAGCTGGTTGAATATCGGTCAAGTATCCCTTCAAGAATCGAAGTACAATTGTAAATTTTCTGACAGTTTGTCCCAGTGGCCAACTATGGAAATGTGTCATGAAAGAATAAAATAAATTAAAAAGAAGTCTGTTAAAATTTTGACAGGGCACCTGAAACGACAAACAATTTGTAACCATGAAAGTTTTAGTGATTTTTTATCACATGTGTATAATGGAAACAGACCACTGTTTACAGAACAGCTTAAACATGGTGTCACTGCATAAGATTGTGGGTTTTCATGGGGTTGTCAAAACTAGGTGTCACTTCATTGTTGAAGAGGAAAAACAGATATTTGAGTGTCCATGTGAGTGCAGACTCATTTGTACTTCCCTGCTGTTAAACAAGACCTGGGTATTTCCTAAGTGTTTCCATTGCTTCTAATAGCTTTGTAGCTCACCAACTGAACACTTTTGGCGTTGCCAATACCGCAACATATGGTGTCACACCAGCTGACTATACAGCCTTGGCAACGAGCTGCATGCGTGCGTCCATGTATGCATATGCATATTCATAGGTGTGCGCGACCATATTTGTAGCTTGGTACTATGAATGTGTCATTGTGACACATGTAGCCAGCATGTGTGTGTTTGTGGTACAGTTCCAGTGCAGCACAGGAAGTTAAATATTCCTGATTGTCCTGCTGTCGGTCTGCATCCCATTTGGCAAGCTCTGTTGGCCGTGTGTGTCATCCACAATCCAGCTGAGATTTGACCTGCGACTAAATGATCATCATGATCTTATCCCTTCTCGTAATTTTTTGCCACTTGGGCAGAAACAACAAAATTTTAGTGCATCTCCTCTTAGCTGTTGAAGGTTTTTTGTTATTGTTATTTTCTTTATTTAACTTTTATTTAACCAGGTTGGTCCCTTTGAGATTAAGAATCTCTTTTTTCTAAGTAGACCTGGCCAAGACAGTCAGCGGTGAAAAAACAAAGTTGCAGACAGAGACACAATAGAGACAAAATATAGTTTGTAAGCAATAAAATTTGCATTTAAAGAGAACTATCATGATAGCTATCTAATGTTTTGAGAGTAAGCTGTACAACCAGGTAGGCTAAAACCATCAAAGTCCTATAAAATCTGCTTCAAAATGTTTCATTTGGTAAAAAACACACAGACACGCTGAATTTAATGGTTATTTCTGACACCAGCACTGAAGTGAGAAATGAATACCACACTTACCAAACTCCTACTTCCATTGTACAATATTTTTCTGTATGTCAGCAAAAGTGCCACGTGTTTACAACTCAGGAGTTTCCTGTTAGCATTCTAAGATATCCAATCACGTCAACAGCATTGGATTACATGACATTAGGCTCAATTAGATGTAATTAGATTAAGATTAAATCATCACTTAGATACCTTCTTAGCCAGGCAGACAGCGCCATGCACACCGACAAAGAGATGAGAGACCCAGCCGCTTTAATTCACGCTGGCTGTCTGAGGCTGTCGTTACTCCTGTCGTTTCATTGTGACTTTTATTATCCAATCATGCCAGGGTGCATTAGAAGACGACTCTGATACGAAAATCCAATTTGACTCACACTGCTGCCGAACAATCCAAACAAGACATGGAGGTGTCTCATACTCACTTTGTGATCACATTTCTGTGTTCCCTGGAGGCAATCCAGCTGTGACACACAGACCAGGAGTGTGTGAACGCAAGGTGAGGGAAATAATGCAGAAAGGACACATGGAAGATAGATTGTGGCCATGCATGCATCGTGGTCACTGTCAGGCTTTGTGTCAATGGGAGATTAGTGAAAGTACATTGGAATTAAAAGGTTAAGACCTCCATCTTCAGAGGTATGTACCAAGCTACCAGTTGGTAAAATACCTACCTAATCTTCCCCTTGTCAAACAAGAGACTCTGTTGGTTTATTTCATTATGTTGCTAATTGTGCTTTAAGCTCTGCCAAAGCTTGCTTGATTTTTCCACAATCAAACTGCTAAGCTTATTACTGAGGACACTTGTGGAGACAGAAGTAGACAGAAGAGACAAAGTACAAACAAGTTAGTAGAAATGTTGTGACTATGAAGAAAGGATGATGACTGCATTTTGACCTTTGACTTTTTACAAAATTAAAATATTAAACAAATCTCTTTCATCACTCTCTATGTTTGGCATGAATGTCCTATTTTGTATTCATGAAAGCATTGAATGTTATCTCCACTCATTCAAATCAAATTTCCTGCCTTCTTATTTGATGATCCGCCTATGGCGGACAAAATTTATGAAGTGTCTGAGGCTGCTCAAAAGCCATCGAGATATGCAATATTACTATTTATGTTCTATTCCATACAATATGAAAATACACCAATCTTCTCTCTGTCTTCCTGCCAGTGGTACCTGAAGCTCTGCTGTTCAGGATACAAACTGATTAATGCTGTAAAAGTTGAGCAACCACACAAATAAATGACTAAAGTAAATGTCTATTTAATGGCCAATCTATGATTACATCTATGTCCTTGTGAGATCTCATTTATTCTTCACAGCATATTTGTCTTTGCGACATGGGCTGTTGGATTCATATTTCACACTGAAGCTTCTGAGGTTCATCACCCGGTAACAATTTATCTGAAAAAACTGAGAGAACACCAATAGCCTTAAGCAGTGAAAATGAAAGTCATTATCAGTTTCATAGTCATGGTCATAACCTTCTTTATATAACTGTCCATTTTCTTGCAGTCTTTTGGTAAGCATTTAATATTGCTTCAAACCAAAGCTGTGCTGTGTTATTATGGATACTTATCTCTAAACAAAATGGCAATGGTAGTGAAGCGTCTGACATTTGCAGGCACTCAGTATGGAGGACACAAGCTGCCAAAATCAAAAAAGGAAAAAAAAAAAAAGAAATGTGTAGACAATAATACAGAAATAATTACTTTGGAAAGAAAAGAATGAATATTTTTTTTAAAAATGAATTTAAAATAAATTAAAAAGAATACACACAAAAATAAATGAATACATTTAGAAATGTATAAAAAAAAATTAAAAAGGGGAAGAGAAAACTAATAAGTATGGGAATTAAAGCAAAGTTATTTAAATAAAGGATCAAATTTAAATGTGTCACATTGTATCAAAATTAATTAATGCAGACTTTATATGTTTATATGTGTGTATATATATATATATATATATATATATATATATATGGTACATTTAATGGCATATTCATTTTTTTTATCAAGTCTAAAGTCTTACATTACACAGCTAACATGCTTTGTGAGCAGGTTCATTTGTAAATCAAAGAATTGGACAAAAAAAATTTTACCTGATGATTGAGCTAGGGGAGGAATAAAGAGATTAACAATGTCAGTCCATTAGAAGTCCTCGTGTGGGGAATATGACTGAATCATCATCCAATAGTTGTTGAGGCATTTCCCCAAAACCACAAAATAACCAAAGTCAGCAGATTTCATTCACTGCAGACCATGTCTGTTCAGAATTTTATCACAATCTATAATGGTTGAGGTATTATAGTATGGATCAAAGTGTGCAGACAGACATCACCGTCTAAAACTGGCAAAAACAGTGTATTTGCTTGCGTCAATAGAATTAAGTTCAACAAAAGACCAAACTTTTTAAAAACATTGCTATAAAAATAACCTAACTTAACTGAATTAAAATATCAATATTATTTCAAACATGTTGGGTGTCTTTTGAGAATGTTAAAAATTTATTTAGGGACAGTTGTGCTCATGGGCCACATCAGGGTTAAGATTTGTAGGTTGGAATTTCACTCCTCGCAACTCTCTGTTGTCTTAAATCAGCAGCCAGAGAGCGGTGATGTTATGTAACAAGATTTGTCTTGGACATCCATGATACGCTGTGAAGATGTACGTACAGCAGTGTAATGTATTAAGTGTAAAGGTTTATATCAAGAGAGATTATATCTGTTTATAGAGCAAATGGACCATACAGTAGGTAGTGTGAGACACATCCCACAGATAGACTAATCTCCATATGACTGAGCTTTACCATAACAAGTCAGGTCTGTGTGTGACACACACGCACACACACACACACACACACGTGCACACACACACACACTCAGAGAGCAAGAGAGACGGACTCTGGAATGATAAGATATACGAAGCCATCAGTGCCGCAGCAGTAATGCCCAAAATTAGTAAGAGGAGGTCAGCTCTACCATTTCCTCTCTCTCTTAAAACTGAGTTAAACACATTTCAGCCAAAGCAATTATGGTAATTTAAAGGTTTAATTACGGTTGTGTTGATGTATTGGTACTGAGGTTCTCCAAAGTGGATGTCTGTTACGGTCTCATGACTAAGAGCTACTGTCCTTGTTGATGTAATTACTGATCATGTAAAGAGTAAGAGTCTCATAAAGCATCCATTATATTACCTTCAGAAAGGACGCGGTAAACCTTCCTTCTCCTGCATTTTGTGGTGCTGCAGCCTGACTTCAAAGCAAATTAAAGTTTAGATTCCCCCTCACACAAAGAAACTTTTGATATACAAAGCTAAAATGTTATAAGAATTTTCTATAAACACTCTGCTGTTTAAATACTTTGCAGAAACCTCTTTGGTTTTAGCAGTAATTACAGCTTTGATTCATTTGTGTCAAATTTGGATTTTAGGATACTAACATTATTCCTTACAGATTTGACCCAGTTTGTTCTAATTTTAAAGAGGGGTGTCCATGAGCTCAGTGGTTAGTCAGTTTTCAAAGTGATTCAAGTCTGGGCTTGAACTCAAGGACTTTAACGTTCTTGTTCAAGAGCCAGTCCAGTGTTGAGCTGGTTTGATGCTAACGTCATTGTAATTTCAGAATGTACATTTTTGCTGCAGACACTCATATGGGAGTTTATGAGGTGTCCCCACATTTGGCTTCAGTCAGCGAGTGCAATCACATGGACATGAATAACCCATTTATAAAGCTTTTCCTGGTACCGATCACATTCGGGATATGGTGTTTACATGAGCACAGAGAGATTAGGTTATTCATAGTCCCTGTATACAATACAATAAGTCTAGGGATGAGAACATTTTGAGAATAGCTGCAGGCACATTCTGTATGTAGCGTACAAGACACGGCCCTACATCGCCTCCAACACTGTATCCACCTCTCTTTATACATCCACAGGCTAGATTGTGACTGTCATTGTGTACAGGTCAAGGGAGCAGTGGATGAAGATATGCAGCCTCTTTCATTAGTGAAATACAACTGTTTCTTTGTGGCACCAGAAGTGAATCGCTGTTGCTGACTTTTTTTTTGTACTTCTGTTATGATGCTTGGCTGAAGCCATGCCTGAGCAGGTGTGGCTCTCAATAACAACAGTATCACAATTTCTTACCCAACACTCTAGGTAGCATATTCAGGTTCCTCATAAACTAGATAAGGTGTTATCCAGGTTTCTGAAAATGGGATATGGTGTTTTCATAATAAACAGGATACTCCAAAAACCCATAAATGGTTTATTCGTGTCCACATAAAGGCACTCTCCTGTAGGCTTAGAATTCCCCTCTTTTCTTTCTGCAGCTGAAAAGCCCACCCTCATGAGAAGCTGCTCCCATGCTTCACAGAAAGGACTCTGTGTTGGATGAATTTTTAAGACACACATAATGAAGCACTTTGTTTTGTTCCAGTATTTAACAAACCACAGACTTTTACCTCATGCTCTCAGAGTCTTTCACACGTCTTCCTGCTACATCTCCCACTGCAGCCGTCTAACTGTTTTAGTATCCCTGTAGGTTATTAGTCTCCTTTCTGGCCAAGGTCATTCCTGCCCAAACCAGCTTTAAATCTTAGTAGTTCCACATTTTTGCTGCCATCTGTGTTCTTGTAAGATCCCAGCAGTCATATTGATATTTTCCAACAAAACAGTCAATGTTGCGAGAAAATAAAACTGAGGATTTAATGAATCTGTGTACAAATGCTAGGAATTAGCTGGGCCCCGCACGGGAGGTGAGTTGGACCACTCTCCACTGTTTTTCTCGTCCCTCCACATCAACATTATCGCCTGCTGTCTTTTGCCATTGCTAATTAAAATTCAGCATGTTTGGCTCAATGTTGGTGCTATCCTTTTCACGTCACGCTTCTGTACTCCACCGAGGTGAATTATTTTGATTCAGTTTGATCAAACAAAGACCGTTTTTTGCTGCTTCTTCTAAAAAGTATTTTCTGTTTACTTGAGAATGTGGGAATGGTAAAATTGTATTGTGAAATAGATTCCAAAGCCAGAGCACGTACAATAGGTTCCAGAGGTGTAAACTCGAGTCACGTGACTTGGACTTGAATCTGACTGGAGTCATAAATTTGATGACCCGCAACTTGACTTTTAACACCAATAACTTGTGACATCAAAAAATACTTGATACCTTTGTACCTTTGTTGATACCTTTGTTTCGTATTGGTGGCACAATAAGAGAAAATGATGGGACAGATGGGAGAAGGTAAAAATAAGTGCCCAAGTGCTGAATGCCACTTTTATCCTCAGGGTCAACCTGACCTGAATTTCATACAATCTGGCTGTCTTGTTTTCATTTTCTCATTCAGAATTTTAGTCTTCACTCTTTTCAACCCCTTTTTTTATTGTCCACTCTGTCCCATGTCTCCATCTCTGTTTTTTGTTATGAAGCGTGACACAGTGAGGAACCAGTGGCGGGGGGTTGTAGTTTCACTCTGACAAAGCAGGTAATTGTAAATCAATGACAGGACAATCAAGTGTGTACCGTCTGCCAGCCTCCTTCTAACACAGCTGGATGTGAATGATTTTAAAAGCTCCAAACCGCCCAGGCTCTCTGCTCATCATCAAATACACTCAGTGCTTATAAAGGCCTGGGTTCGGGGGGATAGCGCTTGACAGATAACAGTAAATCAATGGATCCACAAGCAGCCCTGTCTTCAACACAGATGGGGCAGTTGAACATCTTCAAAAGGCCAGACAATTGGAACCACAGCATCAGATGGATAATAGGGGAGATGTAAGGCTGGAGACTTTGGACCAGCACAAGAACAGGGCAGTTAAGAATAAATCAATGACAAGCCTATTAACCTCTGTGTCAGCTGTTCTGTTGGTTTGATGAAAGAAGAGGGGGGAAGACTGTCTGCTGAAGAAGAAGAAGAATAGGAGAAGAAAGGGTGTCGATAGTGAAAGAAGCAACAGAGATAGAGATTAGAGAGAAACGCCAGATAAAGAAGAGTTAACTTCAAAAGTCTGTGAAAAACAAAGACTGTTGGTCAGAGTCTGAGAAAGTCCCTTTTTTCCAGGCTGAAGACTCTGCTGTGACTGTTTGCCTGCAGAGGAGACAGACAGCTGAGCAATTACTGCCCCAGCAGGCTGAGTGAGGTGGTGAGGCTTTTTTTTGCATGTCATGTTGTTCATCACATGCATCATAAAAAATATCTTTTTTGTCATGTCCTGTTTTTTTATGTAGGCCAACCTGGAAATGTACAAAGCTATGGTTCACTTGTCAAAAAGCCATTGGATTTTTCAGCTGCCTTTTGGATTATTGCAGAAAATAAGATCTGTCACAAGCAAAAGTTTATGATACATACATTTTCTTCGACAAGATAATTTTCATCACAAATTTAAACCATAATTGCAATCGCCAGAAGTATTAATCGTATGTTAGGCTGTAAACGGACTACACCACAGTCGCATGACTTCAACGTCACCACCACAACGACAAGCGTTCAGCGTGATGACATTCTGTTGTCTTGTTACGACACTTGTTAGCAACTGTCTTTTTCAACACAGTACAGTTGATAACTTTTAGCAAAAGACGTTATTTGCTGAAACTGTCAATATATTCTAGAAGAAGCACATGATACAAATAGTCTGCAAAAAAAAAAAATCCTCCCTCCTGCCCTCCCATACTGCCTTGAATGGCATTCGACGTGCCATGGTCAACAACAACCAATCAGACTCTCTGACGCACCTGTCAATCATGTCAATCACTGCTCGTGAACTGTGGTCAAACTGTCAAACTAGTCAGCACTGACAAAATATGAATTAAGATTCTGTTACTGCACTCACTATTTCTTGCCTAAAATATTGTCAGAAACATATTTTAGTGTACTGTTTAGCTGTAAAATGAGAAAGTTGGTCCGGCTGGTGGACAATGTTTGGCATTCAGACAGGACACAAATGTTTTCCTTTTACAGCCAAACAGTACACTAAAATATGTCTCTGAAAACATTTGAGGCACAAAAAAGTCAGTGAAGTAACAGAATCCTGATTTATATTAGTTTAACAGTTTGATGACTTTTGATGACTGGCAGCTGTGTTAGATACTCCTCAGCTCTGATTGACTGTTTTCGTTCATCATTCATTGGAAATGTTACAAGGCAAGATTGTCTGTCCTGTTTAAGACTATGAATATAGTGACAGTTTCAGCAAATATTTTTTTAAAAAAGGTATTTTGATTTCTTATAAAAGTTACCAAGTACAACGTTTATTTGAAGATTCAAACCAAAAACCCATTCAAAAAACTCTTTGAGTCAGAGAAAAGGGAACAAGAAGTGCTAAAATTCTAACAAATGTTGGGGTTTTAAGACTCATTTCTACAGTCTAAAGGGCTTAAATGCACTTACACTGTAGCACTATAGTAGGTGCAATTTGCTTTATTCACTTTGAAAAACTGCAAAAAGACAAAAATACAGCTAATTTGTTTTGGGAAACCATTTAATCTTTAGAATATGAATACTCCTGACCTTTTGCCTCCATCACACACTAAATAAAAGCCATGTCTCTCTCTGTCTCTCTCTCTCTCTTTCTCCAACACACACACACACACACACACACACACACACACACACACACACACACTTGGACATAAACACACATACTTGGTATCTCTCTGACTCCATCTACTGACTGAGCCACGTACTGCAGAACACTGAACATTTAGTCTTACGTATTGCTCCAAATATCCATGAGTTAATAAACACACTTTAAAATTGTTCTTAACATACAAGGAATTCTGCAAGAATCCATGCAATCTTCAAAAAACTGTCCTTTTTCTTCTGTCTTGTCATGCATCATACTGTAGAAGGTTGCTTTCTCATTCATCAACAACCATCAACAGATGGATCTGATGTTTTTGACCAGTCTGTCTAAAATGAAACATCTGGTGTAGATTATTTAATAATGTATTCTAATGTTACAGAAATATTGTGTGGAGCATGTTGGGCTGAGTGTGTGTTTTGCTAGTCTAGCTATACAAGTAAAAAAATAAGCCATGTCGTCTTGTGACTCCATCACGTATTTAAAATTTCACTCTGAGGTGACCTTTTCAACCAATAGTTTTTTTTTTCAACTCATATTAATTCATTTTGTAAAATTATGGAGTAAGTCATGAGTAAAATCAATGACTATAAAAACAAATGACCCCTAAGATTTGGAAAAATTATAGTCAGTTGCAATTTTTCAATAATAAGCATAAAAAAGCAAAGATTAAAGGAACATCTAAATACACTATGCTATTTGGCGACCCCTCCGATGCATCTGGTGACCCCTTGATGAGTCTCGACCACCAAGTTGGAAACATTGCATCTATAGTGTGGCTTGAGTATCTTTTACTTGACAAAATGCTTTAATTACACTTCTTGTGTGTTGCGGACATTAAATTATTTTGCCACTGAAATACTTTGTAATATAATTCTAGTGTAGGATAAAACACTAGAGGTCACTGCAGTTCTCAGAAATCAACTTGTCACACTTTCCGTTTGTTTAGTCAACAGCCTATTCTTGCCTTGCACAGTGTGGGTAACATTTCACAGCTTGCTGAGGCTTCTAACAATGCCACATTGAACAAACAGCACTGACTCTAGGACTTTAATTGGAACCATACAACCACATGTTTTTACAGGTCTAAAGTTTCCTCGTAACCTTTTTAGGACACATCCACAACAATGTGGGTTTGAGATTCTATAAAGCTTTTGCAATCTCTATATAAACTCACTCCTTGGTCCCAGAATAAGCAGCATTACCAACTACAATCACTTCCCACAGGCGTCACACAGTAGCACCTCCTGAACAAAACATCCTGATAGAAAGGCTGATGTTTAGTCACTTGCGTCATGGTGAATCTGAGTCTACGTAGAGAAGATAGCACAAAAGATTGTGTTGTATCTCCTGCTGTGACCTTGATCACAAAATATTCAGCGACATGTCAAACGTATTCTCGGCAACATGTTACATCATATTACGTCATGCAGACAATCAGAGAAAGGTTTCCAAGTAAGCTCTCTGCTGCATAAACATGGCTTCTCTCAGTTCCTAGCAATGGGAAATAATTGTAATTCCAGACAGCTTTGTTGTAAAATTACCCTCCCTATCCCGTTGCTATTGTGTTTCTCTCTGTGTGTGTGTGTGTGTGTGTGTGTGTGTGTGTGTGTGTATACACATGAACACATGAGTGACCGTGTGTGTGTGAATGTGCCAGTGTGTCGAATTACACTCAAGTCTCTTTAGGACAGTCCTAAAGATAGTGACCAGGCAGGAGTGTGTCCATCTGGTGTAACATTGCAGCATTTGAATGCAGAAATAGAGTGAGGCGAATGACAGAGAAGAGAAGAGAGAGGGTTGTAACGGGACGTGAAATTGTGTAACAGAACAGAAGTGACAAGAAGAGAATAGATTAGAATAAAAACATAATTCCAATGTAAATTCTGATCAACCTATGTAACAAATGTGTTTTAAAACCTAAAAACTACTGATAAAAAGCTTTGCTCCAAATAGAATGGGTTGCACAATAACTATTTAATCTGACAAAAACTAAAACACATCTGAATTATTTGCTTGTTTGAATCAACAAGCTATGTAATCTAACAACTGAAACCTCATGAGACAATAGATCAGATGTTACAACAGACCAGCACAGTAACAAAACTTTCACTCTGCATTGTGAAATGTGATTTGTATTTGAAAAAATAAAAAATAGTCCAACCACTGAAACCTTATTATGCATGAGAGAATATTATATAACTTTAATAGCATTTCACTGTGTTGTAAAATGTGATCAATTGTTGCAACAAATGTGTGAAAACCAAAATAACTACTAATAGAATAATAACAACAAAGCCTTTTCTGCAAGACAGACTTATTAAGAATAACAACACAATAACTAAAATTTCGCTTTGCAAAAAATTAAAAAATAAATCTTAATTGTGTGCGTATTTGAATTAATGACCTACATAATCTAACCAGTGAAATCCTATATGCATGAGAGAAAAGAATAGATTTAAGCCTAGTACAACAGAAAATAAGCTTCTCTGCAAGAAAGACTAAAATGGAAGAGAATAGACCAACACCATAACTACATTTCACTCTGAATTGTAAAGTCAGACTTTAATCTGCAAAAAAAAAATCTGAGGTGACACAATAGAATAGAGCATGTTACTCAATGTTGTGAAACGTTATCAGCTTTTTCAGCAAACGCGTGTGAAAACCTAAAAACTACTGATTGCATAATAAGGAGCCTTCTCTGCAAGAAAGACTAAAAGGAAGCAAAATGGATTATAATGGAGTGCAATGGCTAAATTACACTTTGCATTTTAAAATCTGATTTTTATCAGCAAAAAAAAAAAAAAAAACGACTAAAACCTCACTAAGCTTGAGAGAACAGAATAGAACAATAAAGGCATTTTACTCTGTTGTGAGATGTGATCAACCTTTGCAACAAAAGTGTGTGAAAATGAGAAAAATAATCATAGCATAATAAAAGACAATCAAGAAAGAATAAAATAGTATGGGGTGGAATACATAACAGAAAAACTGAATTTCACTCTGCATTTAGGGACTATTCATTATTTATGAGAGGGAAGGGGTGGTGCAAAACTGGGGAGGCACTTCAAATGATCTTTTAAGCACTGTGGAGGGAGTTATGGTTTTTTAATATCCTATAGTTGTATTTTGTAGCCTATTTATTTTCAGAACCCCAAATCTGGAAGTGTGTTTTGAAAGGCACGTTTTCTTTAAAAAATCTCCAAAATCACACCATTTATCACAGTGAGAAAGGCTGGTGAAGAGATGGTTTCCCCCCAGTCACTCAGGAACGCGGCCAACTCGCTTCTCTGATAAAGTACAGTCTCTCAGATTTTTATTTACAATATAAATATATGAATGTGTATATATACAAATGTATGAATTAACAACCTACATAATCTAACCACTGAAACCCTCTAGGCATGAGAGAATCGAGTAGAGTAGAATAGAAATAACACAATTTCACTCTGTGTTAGGTAATCTGATCCTATGCAAAAAAAACTTTAAACTGTTTTTAAATTCAAATTTAACTGATAGTGCAGGACTATAGTTTGTAAAATCAGATTTTTATCTACAAAATAAATCCAAATTGCGTGCTTGTTTATATTAAAAAACCTTCATATTTTAACCTCTGAAACTCTAGGAGAGTAGAGTAGAATAGAAATAAAAAATAGAAATAAATTTGAGTGAGCAACAACTTTATTTGTATGACACTTTTCTTTAAAAGCCAAACTAAAAAGATAGGTTTTAAGTTTGTTTTAAAAATAGAATAGAATAGAATAGAATAGAATAGAATAGAGGACCATGCCTTCATGAGGCCAACGGTGACAGCAGGAGGTTTTTCTTGACATTCACAAGGATAAATTTGATGTGTCTTCTTCAGGGAACAGCTTTTCTCAACACAAAATACAATAGCACATACGTGTCCAAATACATTATTATCATCAGAGTCTAAAGTCTAAAGCAAACATCCAAAGAACTCATCCTTTTTCTTTCTTTTTCTTTTTCGTCTCCTTTGTTCTGTTTCTTCCCCTCTCCTTTACTCCTCTCTCGGTCACCTTGTATTTGTCTTTCTTCCTCCGCCTTCCCCGCAGATGAAGAAGAAGAAGAGGAGGATGCCTGCTGCTGCGCCCCGCCAATGCTGAGGGGAAGAGGGGAGGGAGGAAGGAAAGAGGAAAGGGAGGGCGCGAGGGAACGAGGAGAGAAGGGAAGGGAAGGGGAGGGGGGAGAGAGAAAACCGAGAGAGAGGGGCTAGTAGATGTAGCTCTAGCTGTGGGCCGGGGGGTGAGCTACCTAGCCCGGGCTGCTCTGCCGAAACATCCATGGGTGGCTGTGTCGGGAGCCACCACGACTCTTCGGGCAGCTTAAACGAGAACTCGGACGGCACTGGAGGTAACTTACAAGGCTTATCAGCGTCTTTTAGCGCGTACCAGCTTGGCTTTGTATTTAGGGGGCTTCCTGTAGGCTTTCTGCATGTTGTCCTGGATGGAGGTCCCTTCCTTTATACCCGAGCCAGACAGAGCCGGAGACAGACACGGCAGCCCTCCCGGGTCTCTCGCTCCACACAGCGGGCATTGGAGCCGAGAAATGCCGCCTCTTCGCTACTTTATAAACTGGGGGATATTTACTGAGCGACGCTGCCTCCCTTTGTTCTTTGGTTTTTTGACTCAGCTAGCCGGCTACAAATGTAGCCTAGTTAGCTTGCTAGCTTTTCTGCATAACAAATATGGGTCACAGACGGCAATGGCATGCAAGGGAGTGATACAGTCTGATTTTAATTATGTCCAGACTCGCTGGCTGCTCACTGTTATCTTAACGCAAGCTGCACGTAGGATTACTGTTTCTTTTTATTTTGTATGAGTGAGGTGTTGGGGCATGTTTAGTGCTGGTAAGTGTTGGGGAGAAAAGAGGAGGAGGAGGAGGTGTCAAAACTTAAAGGGTGCTTCAGCGTTATGATAAAGGAAGTGTGTTTTAACTGCAAGGCCCGAGAGCAGTCGGCACCAAACTGTGAGCAGAACAGAGCAGAACCAGACACAGCAAACTGAAACTGTTTGGGTGTATTGCATTTATTGTGCAATAAACTGTATTGCATGCAGTGCCCGTGGTTATGAAGCATGATACACCCTAAAAACTATTTTATACGTTTTACTTTTAGTTATTTTCTGGTGATGCAATAACATGGATGACTGGTTAAAAACCACCAAAGGATGCATCAAATCTGGTGGTATACTGGTGCAAACACAGTGTTGTCCTAGGTCCAATAGGTTGAAGTCAGAGATGGCTATGACATGCAAATGTGCCCTCAGCTTAAATTTAACTGGCAATGTTGCATTTAGATCTGAACCACAAGGCATTTTCTACAGAGAATTTTTTTCAAGCTGGGGTGCAGTCAACAACTATGCACTGTAGTTTACTGGTTTATTGTATTTACTGAGCATTAAACAGTATTGCATGCAGTGCCTAAGTTTATAAACCACGATACACCCCAAAAAATACATTTTTGAATGTTTTACCAGAATGCCAGTCATTTTCAATGAGACACGAGCAATGTCCAGTAGATGGCAGAGGTGTCGACTTGAGTCACAAATTTGATGACTTAAGATGCAACTTGACAAAATCAAAAAGACCTGTAACTTAGCTTAGACACCAGCGACATAAGACTTCACTTGGACTTGCTTTTTGAAATGAAAATACAAAGTTTTTTTTCACCACCATCAAACAGGATTTAAAAGTTGTACCACGAATGGATTGATTTCTCTTCATTTCCAGAATCACCTAAAATTATTCTTTACCAACAAGTCAACACTTAATTTCCCAGATCCACTTTGTCTGAGTCAATCCAACAGCATCCAGTCAAGTTACAGGAGAGAACCACGTTGAACTAATGTTTTTACTGCTACTGCGTACCATTTGGGAGAGGATAGCTTAGTGCAAGTACAAAAACTATGGGAGGTCAACAACAAAAGTTTGAAAAAGTGCAAGTTGAATACTACAGTGGCCACAACAACCTCCCATTTCATATGACTTTTGAAAATGCACAAAAACACAGTAAGTCAAGGCTAATATTGACATAGTTTGCTAGATGATGCTAAGCGAATATTAGCTTAACAGCCAAGTAACTTTATAACAAACTTGTAACAAATTCTAAAAAGCATTCATGATTTTTGTGACTATGATATTATTGCTCTTGTCAAAATGGCATGACATTTGGTGAAGAGCACAATAACTTGCTTAGGACTCGATCTCAAAGTTTAAGACTGGGGATTTTACTAAGGACTGGAGTGCAAAGACTTGAGACTTGCAAAATGACTTGCTCCCAAATCTGGAAGATGGCAGACAGGAACTGAACCAGTAATGTTTTGTTTAGATCTTAACCACAAGGCCCCTTTAAAGATTTTTATCAAGCTGACGTGCAGTCGATGACTTTGTACTGTAGTTTCCTGCTCGTCTGGTTTCAGGAGGGATTCCACTTCTGGCCAGTGAGTTAGTGTAACAGATACAGAGATAGAGTTGGGTTCAGGGGTGGGGACTGACAACTTAGAGATACTGAGATATAGTCTGGTTACCTTAATGTCTTCCTTTTTGCCTCCACATCTTGTCGACTTCGACCATCTCAGACTTCCTGGCCGTTAAGATGTCACATAAACAGGTCTCAGAGATCCCTTTTATCTGCGAAGGAGTGAGTGTAGTAACAAGAAGCTATGCAGTGTTAAAACAGATGCAGACAAGCAGCTGTTACTCGACACCCTGGTTGATGAAGACAGAGACAAGGCAATTAGACCCAAACACATGTAAATTTATCCGCAGGTGTCATAACTAGGTTTAGCTAGTTCAAGTATTGTGATATTTTATTATACAATTCTTTTCACATACTGGCCCACATACAGCCCAGAGGATTTCTGAGAAACACTGAAATACTGGCAAATTAGTAGATAATAAGCAGATGAGCTGGAAAGTAGGCTAATGTTGAAGTATGATTGTAAGCATACAAGAACATACACATGAATTCAGGCAGGTATTTCTGGCAGATCTCTACGACTGAACTGCATGCTATACTGTTATTTTAAAGGACATTCTGTCTTTGTTTGAGTCAATATGAGCTGTTTTACATAACCACGCGTGGTTACTGATGTTTATATATGTTATCTGTTTGAGCTAGATATTTAAATTTCGCTACAGGCACAGCAAAAGTTGTATCTTATTTTTGTCAAACCAAGAACCTTATCTACCCTCCGTCCCTCGATTACGTGCCATAATCTGCCATTTAACAGCAGTTTACTCTTCTAACAGTGTGTAAGTCTTGAAGAGGGAAAAAGTCAAAGTAAGCGTAAACAGTCTGTCAGTTAGAGCGCTTATTTACTACAAACAGTCGGTTGAAGGTTGGTGTTATCAGACTGTGCCATGTGATCATCAGAGTACATGTGTACCAGCAGCAGGCGTAACTCAATACCTTGATCCGTCATCCTCTCCTCTTCTCCTCTGTCTCTGTGTTGCGCACGCACGCACACACACACACTCACACACCCTGTCCCGTACCTGTCGTCCCCTTCGGTGTTGATCCAGATGGTGTTATTCATCAGCCAGTCTGCTGCAGATGGAGCACTGTTAGATGCTATAACCCTAACCTTGTAACTGGGTTTAGTAACTCAATACTTCTAGCTTCAGTTCTGCTCGGTGTGAGTGTGTTTTGTCCATGTACATGACGGTGTACGCTCATGTTTAATCTGTCATCGGAGCTTAGTTGTATACTTGAGCAATCTTAAAAGCCTGGTGCTTTGTTTCAGATAAATCCTAACGCTTCTTATTCCCTCTTTCTCCCCTACTCTCCATCCCTATTTCTCATTTCCCCTCCTATGTATTCCCCCGTTGTCTCGCTCTCTCTGACTGTCATCTTCCACTCCACATCTGCCTGCTTTCTTTTCACAACTTCCCCATTTCTTTCTGTTTTTCTCATCTTGATTATCTCTTCTTCTTCTTCTTAATTCGTCCTCTGTCTATACCCACTTTTCTTTCTTTCCTCACATCCTTCAATTTACCCCACCCTCACCCTCACACTCTGTGTATCCTTTTCTATCTTTCCCTTTATCTCCCCTCCCACCCTCCTGTTTTCCTCCTGTCTCCATTTCTCTTCTCCCCTTTCTCATCCTCCCTCCCAGTGGCTCTAGGGCGTAACCAGCCCCTGAAGAGAGAGCGGCCTAAATGGAAAAGTGACTACCCGATGACTGAAGGCCAGCTGCGCAGCAAGAGAGATGAGTTCTGGGATACGGCGCCAGCATTTGAGGGCCGGAAGGAGATCTGGGATGCGCTGCGGGCTGCGGCCAGCGCCTTTGAGAGCAATGACCACCTGCTGGCTCAGGCCATCCTCGACGGGGCCAGCATCACACTGCCGCACGGTAACACACATTTCCACAGTGGTAGACGTAGCAGATACCTTGTAGTGTTTGTTGTTACTCCCCATGAAATCCCACTGTTGTACTTTATGTAGGACATTGCTGTCGATGATTACTTCCTGAAGAATTTCAACTCCCTCTGTCCAAGTTATCTCGAGATACTGAGGAGCTCAGCTGCAGAGAATTTCTTTACAGTGTGAAGTTCTCTCTTCTGCAGATCTTGTTTTTTGCCAGGTTTCATGTGTATGAATGTTTAACTGAACTTCAGGAAGAGACAAGAGTGCATTTTAAGAGAATCCAAGCAAGGGACTGAAACTTAAGATGAGTGCAACCAATTCAAAGCAGGTTTGTGTATTTATAGTTGCTACAAAACTAAGTATACTCAAAACAGTCAATATGCATTATCAAAACTCCCTAACACAGAGTGCTGTTTAAGTAGAGCTACAGCAATTAATCGCCTGGACAATTAACAGAAAGTTAATTATTTCAAGTATTTCAATAACAATGCAGTCAAAATCAGGACAGCACTCCGATTGTAATCTTTTTTATTGTTGCTGCATGGACATTTCGGGATTGTGCATTCTGCAATAATACAAAGAAAACCCACTGGTGGAGTTAATTATAAGTCCACGCATGAAAGGATTTCAATAGCGAAATAATATATTTAGTCATTTACTTGAACAAAAATGCCAAACATTTGTCAGTTCAAGCTTCCTAAAAGAAATAAATTGATGCATTTCTTTGACAGACATGATCAGACAAAACAATATTGAAGACGAAGAGAATAATAATAATAATAAATGCACAAAACATTAGCAAATATATGCAAATGAAGAAATTATTGGTAGATGTGCAAATGTAATATGAAGATAGTGCATTAACAAAAGTAATAAAGACATCATTTTCTTTTTAAGATTTCTAAAGACAAAACTATGAATCAAGAAAATAATCGGCAGATTAATTGAGCTCCAGGAACAACTCAGAAAGCCTAAAGAGAAAAAAAAATTAAATCTTTGGAACATTTTGATGTATACATGTGAGGTTTAATCAGTAAAGACATTCTAAAATCCTTTGGGGTAAAAACAGTAAAGTAGTGTGGATGTAGACTAACTGCAAAATAGTAAAAGACAATTAGTGTATAGTGACCTTTAACAATATTAATATGCCTAAACAAGCTATTGAGGAGCAAACAGGGTGAACTTGTTTCAGACGTGTGTCCTGGGCTAAAAATAAACCAGTGTCCATTCGGTGTGCTGTATATCTTTGGATTTGGCAAATAAAATTTATTCATAGTTTAACATACACATGCTCACCATGGCAGCAATAGATTGCAGCAATGTCCATTTGTCATTCAGACTCGAGCACGCCAAGCTGACACACTTCGATGCTGACGCAGTCAAAAACTGTTTCCTGTTCCACACTCCTCATCACCTGGAGCTCAGCTATATCCGCCCCCTTCATTAATGCTCCACCCTGTGTTCAATGTCAGAACTGCATGCATACATAAAGTCATCTAGTATTTTAGATAAGGATTTCAAAAACAAACACATTATGGCTTTAACATATAGAACATACTAGAAAATATCATTCATAACTCTTAGATCTGGATGTAGATAGAAAATGAAGCATGATGCTGCAGCTGCACAGACAATGTCTTGTGTCAGATATATTCAAGTTTCTAAGTTCAAGTTTCCGATTGAAAAGCAAAAACAGTGAAATAGCTTTGCAAGGCCATGACATGCAGTCCTGCCACCAGACAGCAGCCGTGAACACTGGGGGGGTGTCAGGCACTGAATATCAGCTCTCAGATATTTATATGTTACATCAACAGAGCTCAAGGATGTAAGAACGCCTCCCCAGGAAGTATCTTGTCCTCTAATGTTGAAGTTTCAGAAACAGGGAGCAAACTTAGCCACACATGACTTTTCATTTCTGTTTGGGCGAGTGTCTTCTGTGCACAATAACTGAGTGTTTAATGATTCCAAGCAGCAACAGCCATTTACAGTATTCAGCCTGCAGTTAAGTGGAGTTACAGATGCTGAACCTCTTAGTGTATCTCAATGACCGCATTGTAATGTTTAGACTTTAGCTATTAGGGGGTATATACTGCATGAGGAGTCAATAAATAATAAATTACAAGGGCCGTGTCTTCAGTCTTCTGAAAGTAGGATTAAATGAAGTAATCACTCACGTTGGTATGAAGATAGTGCATCCTCTAAAACTTTCCGTAGAGCATTTGTATAGAATAAATCGATGAAATTGGCTCAGATTCAGGAATCCCAACAACTCCACACAGTATAATCAGCTGCGTGTGCAGTGTGTCTATTTGTGGATGTGAGTCATTCCCTCGATTCCTAATTCATATCACCTCAGAGTCATATTACCTCAACTGTGGGAAGAAAAGGTTGCCTCTTTCTTGTTAAATTGTTGTCATGGTGAGTTTTGGATGGTGATGTATTTTTGTCCCGATGATGGCATTCTTGGTTTGACTTGTCTTACCAGACTTTCATGTAGGAGTCCAGACGTGGGGTTTTTTTCAGTTTCACCTGCCTCTGAGCCCAATCGCTGAAAGTAAACAACATAAACTCATTGAGTATAATTCTCGTTGTGTCAAAACTAGAGCTGCAACATTCAGTCAACTGATTGACCAAAAATGCATCGGCAACTATTTTGTTAGCTATTTTGTTAATTGTTTTTTTTTTTTCATTATTTATTCATTTTAAGATTTTTGGGGGTCTTTTGTCTTTATTATGATAGGACAGTTTAAGATTCTTTTTCTATAGGACAGTTTAAGCATGAAACAGGGCGAGAGAGAGGTGCAGCAACAAAGGGCCGAGGCAGGCATTGAACCTGCGGCTGCTGCGGCAGGACACAGCCTCTGTACACAGGGAGCCCGCTCTATCCCCCGAACTACAGGGCACCCTGTGATAGGACAGTGCGAGCGATAAGGGTGGGGCAACGACAATTCAGTAGAGGGCTGCAGGATGGAGTTGAGTATGCGGCCGCTGCAGTGAGGACAAAGCCGCTGTACATGGGGCTTCCGCTTTACCAGGTGAACTACTGGGTGCCCCCTTTTAGTCGTTTTTTAAGCAAAAATGCAACATTTGCCAGTGTAATGCTCCTCAGATTTGAGAATTTTCAGGCTTTTGTCATTCATTATGATGATGGCATCGTTTTTAGTTTTGGACTGTTGGTCAGATTAAATATACCATTTGACAACATCACCAAGGGCCCTGAGAAATAACACTGAGCGTGTATCACCATTTTCTGACATTTTGTAGACAAAACAATTAATCAGTTAATCAGCAAAATAATGGGAACATTCATTGATAATGTAAAAAAATGTTTATAATTGCAGCTGTAGTTAAAACAGGCTGAGATGACTGGCTCGATCTGATATCAAACAAATTCATGGACTTTATACCTGTAATCCCTCAACCCACTGGCATAGCGTCATGGGTATTGTGTTTTTTGTGTTTTTTTTGTGTTTTTGTATTGTGTATTCTTATTGTTTTTGTATTGTGTATTCTATTGTGTATTCTTATCAAAGGCAGTTTATTTCTGAGGGGTTGGATGGCAGCGTGCAGCTCATAGGTGAACTCCTCTGCAGGAAACCAGGGGTGCACAGAATTATTCTGTCAGTAGGCCAACAGGGAATCTAAATCTCAAGGTCAGCTCTACCTGAATAAAATTACCAACAGAAAGGCTTTTCATGCATGCAAACATAGTCAGTGTCTCGTCCTGCTCCGTTCAGTTTGGTAGTTCGGCCAGGTCAGATCAGATCCTGCTGGGCTGCAGCTGTGGATTCCCCAGGCCTGATGTCACTGTTTCACTAATCCAGCACACCAGTACAAAGAGCAGCCAGGTCACTTAAATATTTTATTACTCACAACTTTATGCCTTTGTATTACTGTCTTTCTTGCATTTGCGATTTCAGTTTCAATTTGGTACATATGCTGCACTCACATTCTTCTTAGATGGTTTCATTTCCCAAGTTGGGAGGTTTTGTCTGACTTTGGCGTGAGCTTTAAGTTGCATTGTGGAAACATCATGGATGCTTCAGAGAAGATGTGTTGGAATTAGTTGTTACAAGCATTTAAACATCGCGTTAATAACAAATTGAAACTTTATATGATAAAGTGATTATTTTCCAGATTTGTTGCTGCACCAGTACATCCCTTACATTAAAATATTGCTTCACCTGAAAAATGCTAATAACTAGCTTTTCTGACTAATCTAGGTCTTAATACCATATTACAAATAACGTGAGCAAAATTTAACATGCAGTATGTGAATTAATAAAAACTTAACCACCAACTAATCATTTACTTGAATTGGCATTGTTTTTGCATGTATAACGCTAACCCAGCAACTGCTGGACCAAAAGTTTTGCCTACTTTTCTAGTTGTTGTTCCAACTTTAGGGGGTGTTCATGTGAATCCTCCCAGTTGAGAACCCATAGTTACGATTATTCCGACACCACATGAACGCAGACTTGGACATAGTGGTGCTTGGATCTTAAAGCACAGCACGCAAACATGCTCACAATTGCAAGGCTGACATGCTGGTGTTTGATTGGTGCGGTGTTAACCATGGTCAAAATCTTAGTTTAGATGTTTGCTTTGCTAATTAGCACTAAACACAAAGTACAGCTGAGGCTGACGAAGAATAATATTTTTTACTTTTTGTGCCAGAAGAAAAGTCAGAATAACAAAGGAGTAACATTTCATCCTGAGGGGTAAATTAATATATAAATGTATCAAGTTTTAAAATGTCATTACAGTTCATTAAATAATTGAGAAGTTTCTCAAAACCATAAATTTGATGTCCATATGGTGAAAACTAGAAGGAAAGTCAGCTGATCTCCAAAGTTGGTTGGTTTCATCCTCTGGGGACTGAATTTCTGTTTTAATTAAGTTTTGTGGCAGTCTATCCAACAGTTTTTTGGGTTTTTTTTGACATTTCTGGAGCATGGTGAAAAATGTTGTCACTGTCGGACTAGTCAGTTAAATAGCGGCTTTCTATAAGCAGTCAGTGATGCTCCAATTTCTTTTAAAAGCTTAAATTACATCCATTACTGTACTGACACATATAGTGCAGACTTTGTTGTGGCCATTCAGGAAATGAAGCTCAGTATTACGGGCTGTTTTTTTTTAAACTCCCACTGCATTCATAATGGAGACTTTTCAATCATTAGAGATTCATCAGTTAATGGGCTCCTTTTTCAGTGTGTGTAATTATATTGGAGACCAACTTGATCTGCGGTCTTTCAAAAGTGATACTGTGAGGCAGAACTTCTTACATCATTCTTACATCAGCTGTTGGTCAACATGTTGGATTACGTCCGACCTGCAACAAATGAAAACGTCATTTTCACTGATTCACATCTTTATAGGCCTCATATTTTTAGCCATAAACAATTAAACTATTTTTTTGGGTGGCCATGCAAAACAGCACTGCATCAACAAAGCATTTTTCATGTATACAAATGTTTTATTGCTATGATCATAAAATTGAATCTCTTAAATTCGGTGCGAGGCTGATCTCCCCTCACAGGGTGGTTTTTCAATTTAAACTCTTGTTTAATGAAAGGCATTAGCACCACCTGGAATCCATTAGCATTCTGCAGCTAAAGGATAAACGCCAAGGTGGAGCCAACTGGAGAGGAAAAAAGCAAGTCATATACACAGGCATAGAGGCTTGTCTCCAAATCATGTTTATAGACTGTCAGTGAACCATGTGTAACATGTATTTTGTATTTATATTGGCTTTTGTGACGTCTGCTGTGACAGCTTCTACAGGCTATCTAATTATTGCACGAAAGGATTTTTAAAGTCCATATTTTTATTTATTTTTTTTAAACAAAAAACTAACAAAACATTGAAAAACATCTTCACATTATTTTGACTACAAAAATGGGATAAGTAAATGTGATTTAATTTAAACGTTAAAGGTCCAGTGTGTAGGATCCAGGGGGATATATTGGCAGAAATGGAACATAAAATAAAAAGTGTGTTTTTTTTTTAGTGTACAATCAACTGAAAATAAGAATTGTGTTTTAATACTTTAGAATGAACCATTCATATCCACATACAGAGAGGGTCCTCATGTACGGAGTTCACCATATTGAACCCCAGTGTGTTTCTATAGTCGCCCCAAATGGACAAACCAAACACTGGCTCTAGGTAGAGTCATTTGTGTTTCCATATCGGCTAACTTAGATGGCTGCCCCTCAATGACAAGTGTCAGAGAAACACTGATATTTTTAAAGGTTAAACTTCTTAATTTAGTGCCTTTACTCGTTTGCATTACCAAGTCTATTTTGTGTTTCAGAGGAAGAGACCTCTGGGGTGATTCAGCTCTCGGTAGAAACCTTGTGAATGTCTGGATCTTAAGTTACGAGGGAAAAAAGGGGAACACACATAGAAGGTGCTGGTCTAGCTAATACATGCCAAATGGCATCAGAGAAACACTGATGTGTAAAAGTTTTAGTGTTCTTACCGATTTAAATCACTGAGTCCGTTTATTTTGGAGAAGAGGAGACCTTTGAGGATAATTGGGCTCCTTGTAAAAACCTCCTGATGGATAAACACTGTTGGACTTATAATCAGAAGGTTCAGCTGGTTGCAATCTGCAATCCTCACCAATAGAAGCCATTAATTAACCCAAATTTCTACACACTGTTCCTTCAATACATTTGTAATTAATCTGAGTTAAGAAAATATAAACCTTTATTGACTGGTTGATTCTTATGCACATAGACAGAAATAGAGAAAGTAAAAGAACAAATAACAAGAGGAGCCTTAATACCTTAAAAGCAAGCTTACCAGTTGTGTCACTGTGATGCTATGTCAGCATATTTGGTTGCTTAAGATGAAAGAGTTTGCCTATGTCAGTTTATTTTCGCAGTATTAAAGAAAGAAATTGTTATGGGGTTGAAATAACTTCTGTCGTTCTTTTCACACAGTAGTTTTTGGTGAGTCCTGTTGTGATCAGGTGCTGCACACTTTCTACCTACAATACTACACATTTCAGTTTTAGAAACAAAGCAAGTGAAACTCTCTCTTTCGGCCTCTCACTCTTACGTTGACTCTGTTGACGCTGTCCTGAGGCGTAGCGTTACCTCGGTGTCCTTACCTTGACCACAGCAGTCGTCATAGAGCACAGAGGGCAACATCCTGTGGGTTTCTGCTGACTCATCTCACTCTCACTTACCACAAACTCATTGCCTTTCCCAAGCAGCTCATGCCTCATTTTAAGACATAGAACAACTCAGGAGTGGAGCAGTGACCTTTAAAACGTTAACAGAAGACTTTTGAGAAGGCGTCTTGCAATTGTGGGGAAAGTTTCCCCCTGGTCTTAAATGATTTGGTTATTATTTTTAGACTCTGCAGAAAAAAATCATAACCATCATTTCAGAACCATTTAAAACACAAAACATGGGGAGGAACCAGCTATTGTTGTATTTTACTCATAATTGTATTTTACTGTAAAGCAGACCTGTCCAATATGATACTGCTGAAAAGATCCAGTGTGGGTTTTTTTTTGTTTTTACAATGGTTCCATACAAAAAAATACTAATATCATTTTCAGGAGAGGGATTTTCATTATGAAACTGGCACATTTACCTAAATAACAATGTTTAACCAGGTAAAACACTCACTGAGATTTAAAATCTCTTTTCCAAGAGTGACCTGGCCAAGAGGGCAGCTTAAAACAAGGTTACAACAATAAATACAGACAGACAAATACAACTATCAAACAAATACAACTATCACACAGTACAAAGAGTGAACACAATCTCCAGTTAATCACCAGCAATCATCACATTGACCAGTAGTGCTTATTTCTCAAACTTTTAAAAGTGACTTAAAATCCCCCATAGTGATGAACTATATGTGTACATAAATAAGGGGGAACTAGACCAAGTAGACTCTTCCATATAACAACCGAGTGACTGCCTGCACAGACAGAGAAGGCCCATTAGCAGCAGCGTACAATGTAACAGTGACTATAATGTTTGTTGTTTTAATTAGAAATGGTGATTAATTTGGTTTAAAATAAAATATAGTTGTTGCTTGTATTTAAGATAAACGTGAATTTTGCCGGTCCCCAGGGGCCCCCTCTAGAGGCTGAGCCTGAGAAAATTTCACCTTTTTGTCCTCTTATGGGCGGCCCTGCTCTTAAGGGTAAAGAACTAAGGCGAGCATTACCACAAAAGTACCAGGTGTTTGAAAAGTATTGATATTAAATGATTGAACATGGAGACTGGTCTGAAATCCCCCTGAGGACCCTTAGGGATGCCCCCTGTGAATACCACTGTATAAAGTTTCTGTCTGTGGAATACTGTGACCTCTCCACTACATCTTTTTCCCCCCGCTCCACCAACACTTTACTCTGTGTCTGAATCACAGCTGGTCAGCAGTGACAAAATGTCTTTTAATGTAGTACTCCAACAGGAACATGACATTCCCTTTTCTCCTGGTTTCACTTATCTTTCCTCACAGTCTTTGTTTTTTGTTCTCATTTCTGCATTTCATCTAACTACAGGGAAATGTGTATTGAATGTCCGCTTTTTGTTTTGTTTGATGGAAAAGTAATGGGGCTTTCACTTTATGAATGCAGTGATGAAAATATACAAAAGAACAGTTATTTAAATACAACATCAATTTGCCAGAAAGTTGTCAAACTCAAAAAACACAACTTATCCAGACCATTAATTTGAAAGGAAATCATTGAAGGAAAAGTGGAGGGTTTGCCTGAAATGTTCCCTTTAGTGGTTAACTGTTTTGTGTTATAACTTCCCAGTTAAACATTACAGTAAGTGTAATCCTGAACTAACATGGCAAGGTCTCACTTCACTTTTCACTTTGAATGTGTGGTTTACATTAATGGGTTGAAACAGACTTTTTTTAAACCTTTCATTGGCAAATGTTCCCACAAGACTCTCAATGAAGCTGAACACTATAGTAGTGGCTAAAATTGTTGAAACAAACCAGCTTTGTATCATAGCAATTTGGGTAGTGTAGCTACTACAGTCTGTACTTTCGGATTTTCGTATTGCCTATCATCCATGCTGCCTCCATTGACACAAAAAGTGTAGCCCATAGACTGTATGCTTACCCCTGCTATTAAGTGAGGCTAAAATATCTGGGATACGATTGCTGCCATCTTGCGCTGGTTACGTCATTCGGAGCCAAAGTCTGCACAGTGGCGATATCAACAGTGGGGGAGTTCGTGTCAGAACACCCATCCGACCAATCGCGAGCAGTTCCATTGAACGCAAGTGCACAGAAATCACTTTTTTGTATAATTTAATTACTCATTAAACAGGAACTTATAAAAACAAACATCAAATTTATTTGGCGTGTACTTTTAGTTCTTAGTTTGGCCATTCACTAACATGGAGGGACGGGCTTTATGACTTATACTGTAGACAGACACCAGGGGGCGATCGAGATTGAAAAGTTACACTTTGAGGGATCTGTCATGTTGTCCATCCTATATACAGTCTAGCCGCTCTCGCTCTCTGTCTCTTAAACTCATCAAACGGTAAAATGAGGCTGTTCTAATCTAATGAAAACCAAGATAATGTTATTGCACAGGCCTCTCGCCTAATATGTTTTCAGGAACATATTTTAGTGCCCTGTTTAGCTGTAATAGTGAAAGTTTGGGAAAGGGAAGTGGGCGCCACACTGTTTCCCTCAAAGTGAAAATGAAGATTAAAAAAACTGAGATAAACCGTAAAACTATGCAAACCAAGATTCTGTCACTGCATTTCATAATTCTCAGCTCAAATGGCTTCGGGAACATATTTTAGCTTACTGTTTAACTGTAATACGAAATTGTTTGTTACCAGCCGGCTGCCATTGTGACAAGTATGTCACATGGCCAAGTATGCATTGATTTATATACCAGCAGGAGCGCTTATTGTTGTGGTGTAGCGCTGTGCACTGTAGTAGTTGTAGGTATTAAACCTCTTGAGCAAAAGTTAATACCACAGTCCTTTTCTTTGTTTTCTCTGGTCATGTAGCACCAACTTTAAAAAGTACTTGCCTCTGTCTACTGTATAGACAGCCCAGTTTCACAAAAAAAGTCTATCTTTCCAACTGTAAAAAATACTTCTCTACAAAAGTGGAAAAATCCTTAACATTTATATTATAGTGTTAACACATTTTTCCATTTTTCCAGGAGCTCTGACTGAATGTTACGATGAACTGGGTAATCGATACCAGCTGCCAGTCTACTGCCTCTCTCCTCCCGTCAACATGATCGAAGAGCGCTCTGATGAGCCGGACGGTTCAGATCCAGACTCCGGGGCCGCAGACCCGTCCACGGGCAGCGCCAGCGACCCTGGCTCAGGAGGGGAGTGCCAGCTTCGGCTTCGGCTCTCCACGGGTCGCGACCTACGCCTGGCGGTCCGTTCCACGGACACAGTGGGCATGATGAAGCGTCGTCTGCATAGTCAGGAGGGCGTGCCTGCTGCAACCCAACGCTGGTTTTTCTCAGGTCGGCCACTGACAGACAGGCTGCGCTTGGACCAACTCAACATCTCCAGGGACTATGTAGTGCAGGTCATCCTCAGCCAGCCGCCACAGCCAGAGCCGGTGTCAACGCCAGGACACACACCAGAGGCCTGTGGGCCAGCGGCAGTGGAAGGAGTGTCTGCACTGCCACAAGAGCCCACGCCGGTGGAGAATTAACTCCCCACAACCTGGCGACCTGGAGGTGGGCAGTGAAAAAGGAGGATAACAAGGGAGAAAGAAAGAATGAAAGTTGACTCTCTTCTTCTCTTCTTCTCTTCTCTTCTCTTCTTCTCTTCTCTTCTCTTCTCTTCTCTTCTCTTCTCTTCTCTTCTCTTCTCTTCTCTTCGTTTGCTGTCCGCCGGAGCAACAGGACTCTCGAATTGAGAAAAAGACTCTTCCTTTTGGTTTTACATGTTGAAATTTTGACCTTTTTGAAGTCTTTTTAACTGTTCCTATGGAAACCAAACCACAAAAAGAGAACTTTGTCAGATGGCGTAAAGGGTTTTCTTAGCAACACTGATGTTCGAATGTTTCTGTGTGTCAGTTTCCATTTGAGTTCTGCTGTCTGGCAAGGTTTTGTCAGCAGAATTCGTTTTATGAGGTTACAGGGTTATACATACATTTATACATACAGTTACATTACAGTAGAGTTCAACAAGTTCAGAAGGAAAGGAATAAAGATAGTTTAAGAATCACAACAGTTATTCAGACAATTCTTCATTATATTTGAGTCAAATCAAGAATACTTTCTCACTCTGGGGTTAAGTAACTAAAGGTTGCTGGTTAGTAAACAGATGTGTCCTCCCTCTTGTATAGAGGTTGCAGTTTGGCGACATGACGATGTGTTACCAAACTGCCGCTGGATTAAAACGCTTTATTTCACTCCGCTTCACAGAACAATCATGTAATAAACATTAAGTAGTCAGTGTGTGCAAGCGTGCGTGCGTGCGAGTGTGCCAGTGAGCGTGGATGTAAATATATGATCAAGACAACACCACACTTATCCATGTGGCAAAAGGATGGAACATCAGAAACACAGTTGCATATTTTGATTAAAAATAGAATGTTTTTAATTAAAATTGATCATTGTTTCTATTTCTCGATCTCTGTCTAATTATTTGCATTGATTATTTTCAAGTTTTGATGTAGAGTCGGATCGAAAAATCATGGCCATACGTCACAATACGTTCTCATTAATTATGGCTAATAATCATTGCTAAAAAGAATAAAACAGTCGCAGTTCTGTAAAGATGGGATCCCGTAAGACCTCGATGAGACAGAGTACATTTTGTAACCTGCAAAACATGTGGCGCATCACACTTATCACACGTCATTTTTGTTGAAGTCAGATGGAGCGCTTTTTGCTTTGTCTTTTTATATATATATAGATATATAGATTAGATAGAAGATGAGATCATTTGAAATTACACGGGGGCCATAATTACAAAAATAAAAAATGGAGACAAATGCAACTGTTTAATATTTCAGCGCAAAATAATTGATTATTCCACCGCTCCTTTAAGCGACAGCCCTCACTGTCGTCTTAACACTTTTTTGCTTTGGCCATGTCTGCTGCCTTGCAGGAAATATCTGCCGTAAGGTCACCTGTAGTTGCTTGTTCACCGTCTTTTTATGAAAACGCATAATTTCCACCTGCATAGTAACTACTTGGTGCATGTCTACAAACCATGCAGTAGTCCTGCCATTATAAGGTTAACAGGGATGATGCAAAGTGATCTTGCTTGATTAATTAAATTGACAACAACAAATACTGTCACAACTGGCCCTAGCTGACTCCTGTGTATCTGCATGAGTGTGACTTTTGTTTATTTTTTTCCTGTCACTTTTGTGTGTTTGTTGTGTGCCTGTTAAGTTTGGGTTTTGTCTGTCCTTTGCTCTCTCACACACCTTGTCACACTCTACACACCTGGTGGCACTCATCAGTCTACACACCTGCCTGCAATCAAGCCTGAAACCTTCAAGACAGCCAGCTCGACAATCATTCCCCGCCGGATTGTTGCCCAACACAGGTCTTTGCGACACAAGTTCAGCTGCTTGCCAATATTACTTTTTTTGCTGAGACTGTGAACTTTGCCAGGATTCCCTGTCTGCCATCCTGTCCACACCTCCACCCAAAAATAACCACAGAAACAAGGATCATCCATCGTCTCAGCCAGTCATCCTGTCCATCATTCTCCTGCACAATTCACTATTGTAATAAAGAACTCTTCTTTTTTCTAACTATCCATTTCTCTGTCTGCTTTTGGGTCTGTAGTCCCAAGAGTGACAGGTCCAAATTTTGGACATGCCTTACTGAGCTTAACTGTGCAAAAATATGTGATTGATCCCACCTTTTTAAACATTATTTTCACATTTTAGAACATAATTTTTGAAGAAACCTCTTTTTCATGATAACATTGTTACCTTTGTGTCATATAAGCATGATGTGATTTACTCAGTCACTCACATCAATAAATACAAGCAGGTTCAAACCATAGATAAGACAAAATGAAGGAAACATGAAGTTATCTCTTAACTAGAGCCCATGACAGATTCAAGTATTTAAGAATCAGAATTAGTTTTTGGGACACACCTATCTCTTGTGTGCTGGGAGTTAGATGAAGAGAATGACACCACTATCATGTCTATAGTTGTAGCAAGCAGCAAAAATAGCTTGGCCAGTATAAAGACTGGTAGACGGGTAGCCTGGCTTCATCCAACAATATAAGGATGAGCCGACTTGCACCTCTCACGCCATCTAATTAACACATTATATATTGTTTGTTCATTACAAACACACACTGAAATGTTAAAATGGGTTGTGAGGTTTTTTTTGTGTGGGAACTATTGTTTGTCGACACCAAGTGACTAAAGGGGAGACTTTAAAAAAGCCACTGATCTGGCAAAGAAATGTTTCACGCGTAAAAGCTAAAAGGTGCCACGCTTCCAACGACCCCTTTTTTCCGGTCTTAATGAATGACAAAAAGTGGCATCAATCTCCTCTCACTGCATTTGGATTTACCAAATGTCAAACTCTTCCTTAAAAAACCCAACATCAATATACTGGCTAACAAATATACTAAAAAAACTCCTTGATAAGCTAATGTTGGTCATAATACAATCATAGCTGATTAATTTCTCATAGCTTCCCTTCTTCCTCCTTTAATTATTTGACCTTCCTTCTTTCAAATCTCCTCAAACCAACCAGGCAGAACATAGAAAATTCCTCGAAAAAACCAATATGACGCTAAGAGGCTGGCCAGAGTAAAGAAGCGGCTGTAAGCTTTGTGTTTGAAAGAGGACCCGTCAGCTGTCATTCCCAGCCTGAGAGTAAATACACACACGTCACTGAGGCGGTGATGGAATGAGGAAGGTATTAACCTGTCTGCTGACAGTCACTCACGTAAACTAAGCGCTTAAGTATTTATGAAGAGGAAGAAGGAACATTAACCCTTTGAAACATGGAACATCAGTTTTCTTGTGCTGATCTCAGACACCTTTCACATGTATTTAAACCTTTGAAACCCGAGCTAATTGCTTTGATTTATTTTAAAAACATGTTTACAGGGCATTGAGCAACTTGTTCACACAAACTGTGAGAAATTAAGATTTTAATTAGTTTTTAAAAGAGAGAGAGAGAGAAATAATTTGAAGATGATACTACAAAAATGTAGGTAATAATGTCAAGATAAATATATAATTTTATTATTACAGTTATTGGAATCTATTTTATGAATTCATTTATTTGACATTTGTTGTTTTTCTTGTAACTCATTAGTTGTAAATACTTTCCATGTTTTTGAAAGAAATTAAGCACAGGTTTCAAAGGGTTAATGTCCTGCTTTCATGCTATTCAACATGAAAGGTCAGGCTGTGCATGAGTGAGGGGTTGAGAGGAAGCCAACATAAGGTCAGTGTGGTATTAAATCTCCAGTCCCCTCAAAATTATGGCTTTTTGGGGAGAAATAACATCACACCTGATTGAGGTTTCAAAATTGAATTTGATCCATTTTGAGACATCAATCCCAAAAGAGAAAATGTCTTACTTGTTTGAAGTTTTCTTGTTTTGTAGGTTCAGACATTTCTATGGTATCAAATTAGATTCAAATAAGTACGTAAGCATTACTAAGCTACATACTAGCAAAACTATGGTTCTATTTAAATTAAGTTGATTTAGTTTGAAACCACAAGGTACACTGACGCTAGTCATTTATTACCTTTTTTCAAGAGCGCACAGGAATGTTGAATCAGAATCAACCTCCATAACTGTAATTAAGTTAGAGGCGTGCTTATAGGAAATGGTCCGCCAGCCGTTACTACATATAGACCTGCGCTGGCACAATTGAATGTTCATGGGAGCAGAATGAATAATGGAAAGTCCTCCATAAAGTGTCACACTCTTTACAGGTAACTTCCCACATGAGGTATTTACACATTTGTTATTTCTACGAAGAACATTTTGTTCACAAACCCAATTTGTCCATGTGACTTTTCATTTATGAAACAGATTGTTTTTTCTCCCCTTTATTTCATCTAATGTCTCTCTTTCCACTTAAATGAAGGTTTCATTACACTTTTGCTTTCTTGTTCTTAAGAACTCCCATGACCATTTTCCAGGCCACCTGTTTCAGTTATCACACACCGTAACACACCGTCATGTGCTCTCAACACTTGAGCCTCTCCAGTTCCCTTTCCAAGTAGTTTCTTTCTGTGTGGTTGTCCCTGACTTCCTCCACAATGGTCAGTATGGGCAAAATGTTTACAATGGAATATAGTATTGTATGAATTGCACTTTTGTCCTTAGCTATTGTCATCTTCCACATGACTGCGTGAATAGGGCTGAACAAAAATGATCAAGAGTCAGATGGGAAACTGTGTGATGGGTGAAGAAATAATGTTCATCTGTCCCACTGCCTCTTATTTACTAGTACGGAGTTTCCAGCTGATGGAATTAATCATGATCTACTTCATCAAACCTCATATTGTCAGGTAATAAAATAAATCACACACTGATCCTTACCCCTGTCTCTCTCTCTCTCTCTCTCTCTTTGACACAGACGCAGGCATACAGGCGGCAGTTCCTCTTCTGGGGTTTTTACCTTCTGCTTTGGTCGCACATAAATACAGCGACAGTATGCTGAGTTCAAACAGACAAACTCAACACACGCTGGCATCATTGTCAGATCACCTGTCAGTAGTGAAGATTTTGGATCAAGTTCAGTTTTCAAGGTAAGTTGTCCTTGCTTTATTCATTTATTTAGATATTTATCCTAATATAGTGAGGTTAACATCTTTTTCCAATATTAGCCTCAAACTCTTTTAAAGATCCAGTGGGTTAGGATTCAGGGGCATCTATTGGTAAAAATTGAATATTATAATAATAATTATAACTATTAATTAAATTAGTTTATAATGAACCGTTGTGTTTGCATTATATTAAAAATGAGCTGTTTATATCTGCATACGGAGCAGGTTCTCTCCCACCGAGTCTTCCATGTTTCTGCAGTTACAGTAGTGCAGAACGGACAAACCAGTCATGTTTTTCCATTTTCTCATCGGCCACTGTAGTTTACATACAGACTTGGCACGCAGGAAAAATTTCAGTTCTGCAACCTCACCGTTAGATGCCACTAAAATCCTGCACACTGGACCTTTAAGTTAGAATTTCAATGACAAAAATTGCCAGATTGATGATATGAATTTTTTTAACATTTTCAATTAAGGCGTAATTTGTTTCTTTCACAAGCTATTTGACCTTTTGACACGTGGCAAATTGAGCCTGCTCTACCACATGAGCCACTAGACGCCCCAGCCTTTTAAGTCTTAAGCAAATATATCTTCCCCTGCTTATACACAGACTTTAAATGAATGCCTGGTTATAAATTAATTCTACAAGTTTTCACCATAAAAGTGAATAAGTGCTCTTAACTTGACAGTCCCTGTACTTCACTCACCTATTGTCTTTTCTTCCAGATGCGTGCTTTGTTCCTTATGGTCCTGTATGCTGGACTGTGCTATGCCAGCGCTGTCACAGACAAAGACAATGTAGAGATTCTGATGGATAATGGTTGGTAACGCCTCCTGTCTCTATGGATATTTCTCTTCCTTTCCATTTGTCTCTTCATCTTCAACTGTTGATTCAAGCAAGTCTGTGTTTATGAGTTTGTTTCTCATTTGATTTAACTAGTTCTGGTCCTGAGGGTGCCTGATGATCAGAGCACCAGGGAGTATGTTCAACTGAGCTGTGGAGAAGCCTATGAAAACCAGCCTGTGGTTTGGAAGAAAAACGGTAATAAAACTGACGAGAATACGAGTAGTGATACCACTTCTACCACATGCTACTTCTAATAGTGCCTGTGCAAGTATACTAGATGCGATACGATACGATACGAAGCAATATGATACGATACGATATGATATGATACGATATGATAGAATATGAATGAATTGTGAAAAACTGATTTCTCTGTTTTTATGACATTTTAAAGCGTCATTGTTGACCACTGTCTGTGTCTCAGGCGAAGAGCTCGAGCCAGCTCTGCAGGGGAACCAAGTCAAGGTCCTGGTGGAGGAGATGAATGGAGGAAACTACACTTGTCACCGCGGTCCAGATGGGGAATACCTCAACCACACTGTGATCCTGGTCCAACTTGACCCAGACAACAGGACTGTCATACTGGAAGAAAAAGATGGTAAAAAATAGACAGAAAAAGAATGAGACAACACGATCACAAGAAAGGCACCAGAGGGGAGGAAACACTAAAAGAGAAAGAATTCATGATTTTACTTTGATATAATTGCTGTAACATAAACAAACCACACCAAGGTTGACACATGGGCAGGCTTACTGTCACATCCATCACCACAATGTTTGTGCAGGTCACAAACTTGTTGCTTCTAGTCCACACAAGTATCTTGTTTCCTGGGTTAAAAAAGCTTTTTCTCTCTTGCTTTACTAAAGAAATGACAACATCTTCAAAAAGTTCTTCTCTCATAGATCTTTTGCCACCTCTCACAAATTGCAAGAAGCTGTGAAGCTTAAAAAGCTTTGGAACTGTTTGTACTGATAAACATTATCCTGTCTCCTGTTTTGTGCCATAAGGCGACGCTTTTGTATGCCTGATTTGATGGAACAAAATGTGAAATGTAGTGAAGAGGCTGGTATGAAAAGGGTTGTCTGGCTTGTTTGCAGTTTATCATTAATGTCCTGAAATTGACTTTGCAATGATTTACTGATGTTTAAATGCTGGGGCCTTCAAAAGAAAGTGCTTTAAAACACAAAAGCTAGAGATAAACTGCTGTCAATGCTCACCATGTTTCTGTTCCTCCAGGTCACATCCACTGCTCTGCACCCAACTATAAAGGCTCCTTTCACTGCACCTGGAAAAGAACAAGGTCCAGATCCAACGCCGCTGTGCTCCTGGTGAAGGCAGAACGGTGAGGACAAAATATAGTCTCTCACACAACACTTATCCTACTCATTTAACCTTTTAGGGTCCTCACTAAGAAAAACAAAAGACAATGGATTTTCTTTTTTTAATATCCTTAGGGTGATAATAACAAACAGACCCCAAATGGCTGAGATGTCACTTTATGGTATTTGTAAAACATAGAGGAAAAAAAAACATGTACTGTAACAATACTTGTAATATGTTAGTACACCAACATATATTAACTTGTGACCATGGAATTAGTCGTATTACCTTTACTAATATTATTTTCATGTATGTATTCAAGATTTTTACCATTGTGCTACTTTGAAGACATCTCAGAAATGGTGAAAAAAAATCATACTGATGCAATTTCTTTCATCAAATATGTAACGGAATAGCATTTGAAATATGATATAAAAACATGAATACTGATTCTTTTAATATTTCATAAAAATTATACATTTAATGTCTTCGCATCACTACCTTCACCATAATATGACAATTCAACTGTCTCATCGAGCATGTCTTTAGAAGAAAAACAAAGTCATACTTACAAACTTACTTCAGCATATATATAAAGGATGGCATTAAATGTATCACTTGTATCACAACAATGAATGATCAGAAAGCTTATTTCTTATTTTGTAGCAAATAATCAATGGTGGAGCATGTTTAAAAAAATGAGCCTTATTATATCTTTATTTTTTGTTGTTGTTTAAAGTTACATAAATCTGTTCAATAAGACCTCTGAAACTATAACATGCCAAATAAACATGCTTACCCTTGAAAAGCCCACCACACTTGAGTTCGAATTCATTGTTCATTATAGTGACTCAAAATGTGCTCTTACCAAACAGTTGAGCAAAATGTTACAGTGTTTTAGATCAGAAGGAGATTCGGCATCCTGTTCTAGATAGTACTGTACCAACCAGTATGTCTTCAATCTAGTAATTCAGAGAAGATTTCCTGTGAGCTGGATGCTGATGGATCAGGGATTCTCTGCCAGGATGCCAGCTGCCCATACAGAGAGGAACAACACCAGATCTCCCTCACCATCTACATACACAGTGACTCTCGCCTCGAGGCATACACAAAGGCTTTCTACCTGAGAGAGATTGGTAAGTGAATGCTTTGGTTTTCTTTTTTGTTAGTTAGGATTATGTGGCCTTATTTTCATCTATCCACCCTTATAACCTTGTGTCTTGTCTTTACCTACTGTTGCAATCCTGCCAAATTCTCCTCACTATGCTGTTTCTCCCTCCTCCCCTTAAATAGTGAAGCCAGATGCACTCCCTAACCTGCACATCAGTAACGGGAAGGTTTTCAGCTGGAGCTACCCTGATTCCTGGGAGAGGCCCTGCACCTATTTTGGCCTGCAGTTCCAGGTCAAGGTGGTCCAAAAAGGACTTTCCTGTCACAGTGACGCCCTCATACTGGTAATCAATACATGCATGATGTAGATCAGATTCACAGTTAGTAACTGTAAAAATGCATTTGCTTCCAGTTAAAACATGTTTCTGTGTCTTTAATGTGTCATAACTTCTTTTGTGCAGCTAGCCATGACTCAGGAAACCAAGTACGAAGTCAACATCAAATCCAATAAGTATGTTTTCTGTGTGCGAGCTCAGGACAAACACACCAGCGGGCCATTTAGCCACTGGAGCCACTGCACGTAAGTATATTATTGGACTATTGAGGGTAAATTGCGTTTTGACTGTGAAAAGACACAAGTTGCATGAGAAATTATAATAGTGCCAAGTCATGCTGCCAACATCTATCTGATCCATTTTTTTTATATCAACCTGTCTTGTCTGCAGAGTGGATAAAAATAAGGTGGACTGCAATAAACCGTAATCATAAAAGAAGGAAGGACACAAGAATGCAAGAAAACATTTTTCAAACTCCCATCACTTTTAAAGCAATGCAAAAAAAGTGGCACTGTGCTTTTGGAGTGAATGTCTACTTGTACAGTATTTATTGATCTCTCATTTAAGTTCTCTCTATGAAATTGCAGTATATTGTTAAAACTGTTTGTGATGTGATTGAAACAAATGAGTCATTCCTTAATGCCCCTTATTTATAACAATCCTTGCAGAATTGTTGCTAAAATGTTTCACATAATAAATTGATGAACATATTAACTGACTGCTTTTTGTATATGTCAGATGTATTTCAAATACTGTGGCAATAATTGCAATGATATTCAGTGACTTCTCATTTTCAAATGACTTCAGGAATGATGAACAATACAGACAATTTAGGTACAAAAAAGGGTTTTATTGTCATATTTACAGCCAGGATGTTAGGGACGTGATGAGGAAAACACAAGAAGGCAGATCTCAAGAAATCATTTCAAGAAATTAAAGGAAGCTGAATATCCAAGAGAGCTGTAAACCTGACAAAACCTGAAAGAAAAAAAAGTTCACATCCCTGATGTTTCCAAGCACTTCAGGTGCTACTTGCTCATAAGATGGGACACACCTTCCCCTGAAACTTCCCCTTCTTCATCCATAATTTATAATTAACGTTGACAATAAGTGCAGACATCATATCTCTAATGAAGCAGCTACAGGGAAAAAAAAACCCAAAAAGAAACAACAGAAAGCGCACATTTTGTGCTGTCAGTTTCTTTCATTCCCAACTTTGTTCATCAACATTTGAATTTCCCTAAACAGTTCAATAAAGGCTCTAAACAAAACACATACTAATATATTCTGCATCCCAATAAAAATAAAACCGATCCTTTGCTTGTAACTGAGATTGTGCATCCAGCAACAGAGCTGGAACAGAAAAACAAAATATCTCTGGGCAAAAGAAGCACACGTACCCATCCACCCATGAAAAACTGTCCGCCTGTGTGCCCATAGTATGTACAGTACATGTACGACCTCCTCCAGCCCACAGGCCTGTGTCCGCTGACCCCTGCATACAACATGTTTTCCATCAAAACACGCACATGGCTGTCGGTTGTTTTGATGAAAGCATTTTTGCTACAACCTGTCTTATCTCAGCAGCTGTTAGTATTACAGTAGCTTTGAGGATTATTGCATATTATTTATTACATGTCAAATTGTGTAATGCTCAAAGACACATTTTGCGGTTCCAATTTTCCACTTCAGTTCTTCACTTCAGCGTGGGGGGACGCCACTTATTGCTCTTAACCATAGTGAAATAAAATTTGTGTCTATTGTCACTTGCTTGGTAGAGCAGAGCGCCTTGATGGTCGGAGCAAAGTATGCCTACTATTTAGTAAAAGACAAACAATTTCACACTATCTGTAATGTGAAAACACTGTAAACCCCACACATCTCAAATATTTCCAGGTACTATTTCACAGTGGGCCTCAGGATGTATTCTAGACACCTGACTGAAGTAACTATGTAGAGGTTTGTGGGTCATGGTGGCTCGTGGCATGCGGCCTCAAACCCAGGAGAACACAGGTGTATTTTACGATTACCACACAGACGGGTGGTAACTGCTGTTATTATTGTAATAAATGCAAAAAACAATGTGTGAGATTTGGGACAGAACATGCAAATATATAAATTGGGAAGCCCATTCCAGTCCTGAGCTTTTGAGTGTTGGTGGCTGCAGGGTTAGTGTGGGTTTTGTAGTAAGGTTTGTAATAAAGGGCTTGTAACAGCCAAGTTTGTGTGTGACAGAGCTGGATGATGGGATGGCAGCGTCCAGCTCAAGTCTTTGCTTAGGATGTAGTCCCTCCTCAATGGTGCTGCTGCCTCTTAGATAGGTACCTACACACACACACACACACACACACACACACACACACACACACACACAGAGTACATATAACAGTGATGTACTTGTTTAATATTTCACATATATTTTGCTGTTTTTTTTTTTAATCAATTTTAGACAATGTGTATGTTCTTGGATGTGTGTTTTGAAGTTGGTATGTTTGTTTTCATTATTATTTTGTTGTATATAGAGGTTCTAACAGGTGCTACAAGCATGTGTTATGATGTTACTACTAGGCAGTTTTCCTTATTACTGTTTAGCATGTGTGTGCCTACCTCTCCCAGTGTTTGTGGTTGAGTCCACTGAAGTCCTCAAGCTTGGCGATTTCTTTGAGGTACTGAGCCAGTTTATACAGCTCCCTGTCCTTCTCTCTGTTAAGATGGGCCTTCATGAATGGCCGGATCTAACACACACACACACACACACACACACACAAAATAAGACTTGGCAAAATGTGTGCATAATGCTGACAATGATGAGGAAAGAAAGAAGGTCAAAATAACAATGTTGATTGTGACTGCCTACCTTTAGTCCGTTCTGTGGGTTCATGAGGAAGTTTCGTCCTATGTCGTCAAACATAATGGTGTTCTTTCTGTTGTAAAATTCTCCATACTTCCCCCATATCACACCCAGCGGCTTCACCTGGACACGTGGATACAGCACAAATAAGGGCACAATCACTAATCGAGATGTCAACAAAAGAAAAACAGGCCCCAGGAGGCTTCACAGCTACTAAATTTTAATACAAGTGCTTTGATCTGTTGTGAAATATTTGTTCACATCAGTCAAGTGTGTAACTGCAGTAGACAAACAGGCTAATATGTTCATTCATCACAAGCTCTGTGTGTACCAACCTCCACAACTCCTCTTTTTGGGGTGTGTACTGTGATCATTGCTGCACTGTCCAACATAAATGTGATCTTGTAGTTAGGGTTGTCTGTCACTCCCAGCTCCTACACACACACACACACACACACACACACACACACACACACACACACACACACACACACACACACAGGCAGTAGTGTTATCTCCTATTTCCCCTCTACACCCAAATACTGTGGTTTAGCTTGATTAACACTGCCACCTTTAGGCATAAAAGGGTAGAGTACAGTAATAGAAGCAATATTGCAGATAAAGCAACAACAACAAAACAACACAATAAATGAATTTCTTACTTTCATTTTGGCATCAATCCACTTCATACTTGTAGCAGCTGAGGAGAGAAAGCACATGTGTAAGAGGTCGATTCTACAGGCAGAGACTGCTGGATCCCAACACATAAAGGAAGTCAAATACAACAAATGGCAATAAGATACGAATCAAGACGAAAAAGAAAATGAAACACTACATATTGCATTTTCGTAGAGATGCATTTTTTTCTCTCTCGATAAATGCGTGCAATTTAGTCCAATTTATACCTCAACAGAATACATCACCCCTAAACTGATCATTTGTATATAAACAATTTCATCCTGTGTTTCTCTGAATTTGTGAAGAAACGTCTTCATAAACAGTCTCAGTACTAAGCATACATATGGATAAATCACACTTTAATTTTCCTGCATGTTAAGAGTTTGCAATTGGTTATTTTGATATAGTTTTGCTGTTGTTTAACGTGATCTCCCATGACTTTCGTTACATAAAGAGTTTCTCAGTTTATGGATTCCTCATTTGCAGTGGAGGCATGAGAAAAAAGCAACGTTTTCTTCCTGAATTATTCGTAACACTTTGTGAGTAATTGATAAACAAATGATCATCTGGAGGGGTAAAGTATTTGGATACATACACCAGATGACAATGTCATAGTCCTCATACGCTGTTGTCAGAAACTCGTGAAGGTATGGTCTCATCAGCTCCTGACCCGTTTCTGCACACGACTTGTGATCTAAACACACATAGGATGCAGACATCAATGCAAAGGGTCCTACATTAAACTAGCAACCAAAAGAATGACAAACAGTGGATTTACATTTTGCAAAGTATCCTGTTCTATTGAATAACATTACAAAGGGGTCAGCTAAAAACAGAATTTGTATCAATCTGTAAACATTTTATATTTGTTCGTAAAAGTGTCAACTCTGTGTCAACCTTTTAGATTAAACCTACGCAATGTATGCATGTACACACATGTAGAGAAGATACAGTGGAGACACAGAATTAAAGTAAATGTTGTGTAATGTGCAGTTAGATGAAACACACATAGTTTACTATTAGTATGCTATGATTTAACAGGCCGTACAGTCAGTGGTTTCCCCGTCATATTCTGAAGAAACAAATGTTGGTGTCACTATAACTCACCAAACAATGTGTAGTCCACATCCAGTACCAGAAGCCTCTTGCCTTCTCTGGGGGGGTTCATCTCTTCCACCTTATAGTCTTTTACTCTGCGGGCGATCTTAGCCAGGTTCTCCTCTCTTGAGACATAGAGCAGACACAGATGCATATATTTCCTAACGCCCTCTCACACATTTCTTCTTGATTCTACACAGAAACAGGAAAACTGCATAAAATATCGAACCTGTTCTCCACTTCAATGACCTCCTCCTCTATGTCAAAATCATTGACCACATCGTCATTCTCTGGGGGAGGGGCTAAAACCTCTTCCTACACAAAAAAAACACATACACATTTAGAGTAAGCAAAGGGAGCAATGAACACAACAGCGTAAATAAGTAGGACTTGAGATTACAGAGAGTGAATCAGCCACCTGTCTCATATAAAAACATGACAACACTGTAGTTAACAGCTGGCAGGATCATCACTTAACCAACCACTTACTGACCAGTTGATAGTTACTGGCCATAAGTTTCAAATAGCAAATACGAAAACATGCTGCTAATGTCACTCTTTTAATAAATACCATGTTGTGTAAAACCCCAAATTAGCCGGTCACTGAGGCACATAGCAACAGAGCAACTAGTCCTCTAGTCATACAAATATCTTTGGAGGCAGTTAATGTTTCTGTCACCCTGCCACCTACCAGGCTCTCCTCTCTGGTGCCCATCATCATGATCTTAGTGTTAGGCTTCAGCTTCAGAGAGCCTAACTTCACCTCGTCCTCTGCAGGTTTACCTGGAAGACAGAATGAAAGGGAAAAAGAACAACTTAGAGAAGAGGGGGATTAATGTAGCTAAAAACTCCACATAAAATGGAAAATATTGCTAGAGTACTGTCATGGGCAGAGAAAATTGACACTCAAGTAGGTGACAGATTGAGAAATTGATGTATTTGTTAAAACATCAGCGACTTAATACAGCAAAAGCCTGGGGAAATGTAGGGGTGGGTGAAGTTTCTTAATTTAAAAACATGCAAAGGTACAACAGGAATTAAAAAAGTCCCAATTTCTTGTCCACATGGTGTGGATATCATTTAGCATCGTCTACTCTAGTTCCACCAGAAGAAACACACCTGTGACCACTGATGCCCTCTCACCTTTGACCTTGAGTCCCAGTAGTTTCTGTCTCTCTGGCAGCACCCCAGTCAAGGTCTTAATGGACTGTTTCAGGTCCATCACTGTGTCCTCCTCAGACAGAGAACTGATGGAGTACTCCTGGCCTCCCCACTTTATGATCACTGATACTGACATGGCACACACGGACTCTTCACACACATAAACACACTCGGCTGCAGCTGGAGTTAGGTATGCACGCGCAAAAACGAGTGCACACACTTTCAAGCGAAACAACGTCCAGCTACAGCAACAAACATGCACACGCACACCTTGCAGAGAGATGAGAGAAGTTAACAGGAGAGCTGTCAGGATGCCACTGTAACTGGATGTAGCTTGAGCCAAACATAGGAAGTAGCTAATCGTGAAACACAAAGGGCAAAACATGACATCATTATTGTTAAGCATGTGTTGTTTCGGCTGGCTAATTCGAGACACAACGGCCAAATGCCACCTAATCAGAGCAGACACTTTTACAGTCCCTGATGTTGATATTTTTAGCATGAGATGGCTAACACTGGCTAGCAACAATGTAAACACGCGAGGTAACGAGCCAGCTGGCTAACATTAGCTGACTGAGCTTCACGGTTTGGGTATCCTTACCTGGCAGAGCAAGCTAACATGTAATGCTTTGCAAATACTGTCAAGTTTCGTCGGAAAGTTGAATGAATGAATCAAGTTTGCCGTTCAGTTTCATTCATCGAGCGGCGCAAACTCTGCTCTTCCGGGCACCCGAATCCTACCGGTAGTGACGTAGACGTGAAAAAAAAGCTTCGTTACCATAGCGACCATATTGATAATAGTTTCCTTTTACTTCTCCCTAAATGTCCTCTAGTAAAGACAAGACAAGAAAGCTTTAAACCACTTAATTCAACATTCAGTGATGTATATTTTATGCTTTTCTGTTATTGATCACAAATGTGTAACACTAAAGACACGTTTTTGTGTTTGCTCTTTTTACCCTCAGGTGGTTCCTGTAGTAATTAATTGAGAATTTTTATATCAAATGCATTTTGCATATATGTTATAGTCTATCTGACAATGACGCTGAGTTACAAATCTTGGCACCAAGTACACTAGATTAACAGCACACAAAGCATCACTAATACCTGGCATAATTTAATTGCTTTATTGTTTCTTTTTTAGCATGCACTCTAGACACCCTGGAAAGTAGCAACAATACAGTATTGTTGAGGTGAAATAAAATGATTTGAATAACAGTTATTGTATGTTTATATAAATGTGTGTGGGCACTTAAAGATACCTCTGGTCCACTGAATGAGTTGGGGATCACAACAAGCAGATATGTTTCTTGGCACTTCATCTGTTCTGATAAAAAAAAAACAAAAAAAAACAAGCAACACAAAAAAAAACATTCATCTGACACATCCCCCAAAGTGCACTGTGACTCTATTGATTTCTAGCCAGTGGTGATCACTGTTGGATCCTGGTTAGAGACTGTTCATAAAGATGATGGAGTGGTGCAAAAACTGGTGAGCAATTTCAAATATTTTTAAGCAGTAGGGAGGGAGTTATGTTTATTTATTTGGCTTAGGGGAGGGACCTTCTACTTTAAATTTTTGTTTTTTAAAGAAATCTCACTATTTCTCATGGCCAGAAGCTGTAGTATATGGTTATTTATGGTGAAGGGAAACCACATTTTGCCCCAGTCCTTCAGGGAGGCTCAAGGAAAAACATCTGTAGCTCAGGAGATGGTCATTCATTTATTATTCATAACCCCTGTAAGGGGTCCCAGGGGGCTGGAGCCTATACCAGCTGACTTAAGGTGAGTAGCAGATACCCTGGACAGGTCGACAGACGTCAGACTATCACAAAGCTGATAAAGACAACCATTCACACTCACATTCACACCTATTGGCAATTTTGAGTCAACAATCAACCTAACATGCATGTCTTTAGACTGTGGAAGACCCATGCTGACACAGCAAGACAACGCCTTTTCACCTTCACCTTCCGACACTTAGTCTACATTACAAACAAATTAAAACAGGTATAATTTCACCAATACATGGAACATACCCCCACGTCCCTTGCTTGGAACATAACTACACTACAGCCTAGTGACCAGTGGTCAAATGTAACTAAGTAGCTACATTTACTGAAATACTATACTATATAAATCTGAGGTACTTGTACTTTATTTGAGCATTTTCTCTTCATGTCAATTTTTACTTTTACTCAACAACATTTAAGATGGAAACATTATACTTTTTACTCCACTATTTTATCTGAATGGTTCAGTTACTTTACAGATGAAGATTTTAGCATTTTGAAAAAAAGCATATGAAGAGTTTGTAAAATATGATGTTTTGCTATAAATTAAAATATCAAACAGTTCATAAAAGAACAGAAGCAATGATTAGTTGATTAATCAGTGGATTGACAGAAAATTATTTGCCAGTTATTTTGATGAACATTTTAAATTATTTTAAGTTATGTGGGTGTCAAACAATTTTGAGTTTTTATGGTGTTTTTCAATAATCATTTTTTTAAAGAAATAATTTTCAGTTTTGGGATGTTGTTTCTATTGTTTTTGAAAAAAAAAAAGGTTTATAATTTTTAAATATAAGTTTTGGGGATTTTTAAAAAATAACTTTGAGGGCTTTGGGGCGTTATTATTATTATTATTGTTATTATTATTATTTATTACTTTTTTTTGTTTGTTTTAGATTTCTCTGTAAAGGGTACTTTCACTTTAATACTTTTCCCTAAACATATTTACTTACTTTTGCTTAAGTAAATTTTTCAGTGCATGACTTTAAATTGTGAAAGAGTATTTTCACAGTGAGGTATCACTCTCGCTTAGGCCAAGTAAAAGATCTGTATACTTCTTCCACCTCTGTTAGTGAGCGACCTCCACCCAACCATCCCAATTTACATGGTCACTTTTGTAATTCAAACTCACAAAAAAGTATATGAAAAAAAAAAATCACAGAAACGAAGACTATCTAAATATCCATATCCAGTTTGGAAAATACTGCCACAAAAAGTAAAAGTATAATTCCGTATAACCCAAACTACCTTTACATGCCGGAGTTGGGTGCGAGTCCGAGGCCCTAAGAATTAATGGGACCGATTATACTGCGCATGCCCAGTACATCCCCCTCGGTACTGGAGGGTAATGGCTGCTAGGTGAGATGAGCGGATCGGCCGCATCCTTTAAGTGTGAGGCGCTTCCATCGAGAGGACCGTTAACTCGGGCGGTGCCGAGTTAAAATGGTCGATATCCGACCCGAAAAGCATCCCGAAACCGTTGTACATATTGCGAACATCGTCCTTCAAATGTAAGTTCCCCTTTTTTTCTTGTGTGTGTTGGCTGGGCGCCATAGCTAGCTCAGGATCTACCAGTGTGCTTGCTAGCTAAGCTACAGTTGGACTTAGTGGCTAGAGGGAAACTGTGCTAATCTTCACGGTGTAAGCTAACGCTGTCTGCTGTTATGTAAATATGCATGGACGCTGGTTTCTGAAGTGACAGACTTAAGCTAACGCGTCGAGTATGCCTTTATTTCCCATTGTGTTGAAGTGGTTGTTGACAGTTGCTAACTGACAGCGATGCTAGCTGACTACGTTAGCTTGAATTGTTGGCTCTGTGCCTGCTGCCTGCTCGATGCAGCTCATCATCGCTACACAGCACGTACACTGTTAGACCTATGTTATCCGCTTCACACATCAGACCCAGAGACACCGAGCCGGTTCTTCAGCTTTGTCAGTCTTGCATTACACCGCAACTTGCAAGCCAGCCTAGTTAGCAAAGTGTTGCAGTCTTTTGCGGCACAGCTATGGGATATTTTTTTCTTCCGTCGAGACAGAGGGGGTTACTAGAGTTCATGGCGTACCACAATCGATGCAGCACTCACTCATCCATGACGCTTGTAGTGCCGATGTTTCAGTTAAACGTGTGATTGTATAAATACACCGCTTTAAGCTAAAAACAATCACACCATGCTTTGCAACCGCAGCTTTTCGTGGATTACGACAGATAAAAATACAGTGGTAGACGGTCGCGTTATATAAGCTCGGATTCTGCCAAGTGATCTCTCTCTGGCCAGTGATAGTCGTGGTGAATTCAGTTATGTAAGTTAACAGGGTCCTGTTCTGGGATGCAGGGGTATTAATGGATGGAAACTCTGCGATTGGCAACTATTCAGTAATCTTGGAAACTTAAGTGCCACATCAGAAGCTTGAGGTGGAATGATTTCCTCAGATTTTCCTCGATGCTACTGTGACTTTGCAACAAGCTCCAGTGCTGCTGGCTGAGATGCTGGTTAGCAATGATTGATTTATTGGAGGTCCTTAAGTCTACACAAAGAGGACAGAGCTCGTTTGCCATGGACAGTTTAAACAGGGAAGCTGCAGCAGGATCTTAACTTAACCTGACCGAAACATTGGCTTAGAGTAACTGTTGATCACCATGAGAGGTGGTTCATCACTTTACAGGGTTCCTGCAAATCCTTACGAAGTCATAATAGGCATTAAATTCATTAATCAAAAAATAAGACCTCATTTGGTACTAAAATGTCTTAAAGCAATCTTTCAAAGGTCTTAGAAATGCTAAGACATTGACGAGGATTTTATGAATCTTTCTCTGACATTGCTGAGTGAAATCTCAAATTAATTGGTAATAGGTATTTTAGAAATAATTTTCAGAATTTAATGTTGGGCAGATCAGGATACAGGAACCAGCAACACATTTACAACATCCAAATAAATGAAAAATGAATTAACTTTTTTCAAGGCAAACAAGATAATTCAATAATAATAAGTTCATTGTTTTTCCCACTTTAGTTAAGGTATCTGTATGTGAAGTAGGTCATATAACTTTTTCATTTGACCAAAAAGATATTGTTTTATGTTGAAGTCAACATTTGGGCGCAATTGTCCCTAATAATTAATTAATGTTGTTAATGTTTTTCTTCCCTTCAGTTTTGGTTGTGTAAAATAGGTCTTAAATTTAACTTTGAGTGGCAGTAAAACATCTTGAACAGTCTTTATTTAACTCACCTTAAGCTGCATGGACCCTGCTTTAGGATTCAGTTTGATTGTGCCACAGTAATCTTTTTAAGTGTATTTGCTTAGCATGAAGTTTAATCTGGCTTTATTGATTAGTTACTTTGATGCATGAGATGGAACTGATGGTTTTGTTGTGGAATTTTGTCCTGCAGCAGCAAGTGTAATATAATCTAGTAGAGGGAAGAAATTCAAATAGAAATGCAATATTTTGTATAAAAATAAGCAGTACAGTTTTTTAACTAGTGTGCAGTTATGTTGATGTTGCTGTTGACTCCAACACATTTAGTACAAAATTGCAAAAGTAGGAGGTAACATATATGTGCACATACAGTTAGGACTCTTAAGTTCAGATTGATGAAATTGAATTTTTTTATTTATTATATGTAAAGCTATACATATATAGATAGGTAAACGATACAAATAGTCATGCAAAAACAAATGCCAAACAAACAAAAAAAGTATGTCCTTTTAAACATAGTCATACAAGTATAAAAATTGTAGTAAGGGGTGCGAAAATGAATGTAATTAAAGTTGAAAAGATAAATTGCGTTGTTCCAGAAGTTAAGGAAAATGTAATTATAAAACCCAATTTGCCAGTCCAGTAAGAACCTCAGCAGCCTCCCAGTCCACTGATGTCCATACTGCAACAATGTACAGTGAAATTAATGTTTTCCATCAGAGATTTTGCAAAACCGTTTACATACACCCCTTTAATATCACTGACTGGCCTTTGCAGTAGACTAATGTTGCAAATCAATGACCAGTTTTATGGCAATATTGTATTTCCAAGTTTTTTTACATTAATATAACGAATTATGTCAGTCAACATTTATGTACATATTTGACTCACAGACATTCAAATACATGTTGTAAGTAAATGATTTTCCAACTAATTTGTATGCTGTACATATAAACAGATCAGGGTTTGGAAAACTGAGGAAGCATACTGTGTATGTGAATAAGCAGATTTGCAAGTGTGCATAATTTATCAAGTCTGATGCTGAGTTGCACCTGCAGAAAAACACCTGAAAGTGTTCCCATGTAGTTTGTTTTCAAAGTTGCTTGTTCATGTTTTCTGCAGTTGTTTAGTGTGTGGAAGCAAACAGAAAGGCTCAGCTTCTTTTGCACGTGGATTGATAATTGACGGATAGATTTGACTATGTTAATCATAGTTGTGGGTGACCACTGAAGCAGTTCTTTACTTAGCCAACAGACCTTCGTGTAGTGTATATAAACTGACTTTAGAACTGGAACAACGCTGCGGTTTTCTCAGCAGCAACATCGTATTCCAGATGAGCTGTTTTCCCAGGATTTTGTTTCCTGCATTCCTGAGTGAGCAGCAGAGAGGTTACACAGAAGTGAGAGAGACAGTCAACAAGCAAACTAAGTTGTATCAGGCAGTGATGTAGTGTCAGTAGTGTTTGGTGTTATTGACTGCTCCACCTGACTGATCCACCATACACAAACACAACAACACTGGGGAAGCAGCAAGCCAATACTTCACAAATCTATTGCAGGTAATTGTTGCAACACAGCATACTTAAATAATAATTTTGGTTTCAGCACCAACTTGTAATCTGAGTGGATTTATGATTTATGTTTTAAGGGTTTAAGTGAGAAATTGCTGAGTGTTCCTCAGTCATGTGTAGTTTTAGTCACACTTACCTTTCAGTGCAACTGTCAACATTGACATCACTTCTTGAAACATACGTGTTAATGCTGTTATCAGTATATCAGTACACGTGTGTCTTCATATATTAGTGTTTGCCTAGTAGTGAGATCTCAATAACTTTATGGATGTCTGTTCATTATATCATTTAAAAAGCTGTTTATCTTGTTTTTATTTGTTTTGATAATATAGTGGTAAATGGTGGGATATTACACATTTTAAAGCCTCCAGTTCTAGCAAAATAGCCTGCTTAGTTTTGTACTTTTATATCGTGCAAAAATGTATTTATGTTCATTCATACTACTTCACTCTGCTACAACTTGATCTGTACAAACGCATGTGTCTGGTAATATAACATTAATGCATAGTGCATTGATTTGTTTGGAATATTTGCATGAGGCAGAGTGCACTTCACTGTTAAACTCAGGTTTTTTAAAATATTTGCAATATTGGCATGTGGTATGGTGCTCCTTACTTTTAAACTCAGTTCTTTGTTTATGCTTTATATTATTTTATTGTTTTTAATCTAACTTAAATTCAAATTTTGATAATTGTTTTGTGCGAAGGGAGACTGGCAATTAAGAATTTGTTTGTATGGTGCAAACAGCCGTTTTGACGTTGCATATGACAATAAACTCCTTTAATCTTGAATACATTGCTTAAACTGTCTGCAAAATAAGTATTATTTGTCTAAGTCATAGTGTTTTTTCTTTCAGTGATAGTCTGCAAGTAGGTATACAAAAAATATCAATAGGCCCATTAAATGTTATGCATAATAATGGTTATAAGGGTGTGAATTTAACACTACCCACCTGCCAGATGTAGTAAAATGTAGGCTGTTGCTGGGCAGCTTATCTTAAATGCCAGCCATGATAAATGTTACTACTTAGACAAGAAATACATGTGGGTCATAGAGTAGTTAGCAGTTGGTATGTTTTACATGCACTTCAAATCTGTTTTTTTTCTTTCTTTTGTTGTTTTATCTCTCCTGCTTTCCTCTGCACTTCCTTAATCCTTCTCTCTGTGTTTTCTTGTGTCCCTTGCATCCTGCTGAGCAACTTTTCATGCATTGTCCATCTTTTTTTTTTTTTGCAGTGCATCCACTTTAAACATCCCGTCTTAGTGGTCAGTTCTGCCTGCCGTTCAGAGGTTAACCTGAGGCCATGGCAGTGAAGGACCGTGTCGAGGCGGTGCTCAATGTGGGTCTGCGTGTTCCAAGCATCATGCTGCTGGATGTCTTGTACCGCTGGGATGTCAGCTCCTTCTTCCAGAAGATCCAGCGCTCCAGCCTCTCCAACAACCCCCTGTTCCAGTACAAATACCTGGCACTCTACCTGCACTACGTAGGTTAGTGCTGGTGTCTCGCACACACTCTCAGCCTGGTCCAGTACAAATACATTCCCCTTGTATTAACACTTCTTAGAGGATTAGTGTAAAACAAGCACATTGCACAAATGATTTGTGCTGACTGCAATACATATCGTTTAACACATTTGATAATGTAACACGTATAAAGAGCTGTATCCACGGGCTTGTGAGTATTATCAGTGACGTTATCATTACCAGTAGTAGGTGTTTAGTGTAGACTATTTGACTGACAGTTAAAGTGGCTCCTGTTCCGTTGGTGTTAGAAGTAGGTCAAGAGCAGGCAGTCATGATGTTAACCTCTTGGTTGGATTTGCATTGTTTATTTTCTTATTTTCCAGTCAGCAAAATCATGCCTTTGTTACCCAGCTCTGTCAGCTTCAGAATGCTCACACATGGTAGTAGGCAGTACGCCATGAGGCACTGCTTTGTAGTGATTTCAGGACCATCAGGAGGGATTGTTTGGCACGATGGCAAGTTAAGTATGACCAAAACTATCGGAAACATCCCTTGGTAAAATAAAAAGGTGGATGCTGGCTGAAACCAGTTTTCCTCCCCCAGCTGTGCAGTTCTTGCCCCATCAGTGGCATTCAGGCAGCATGAGTCAGCTGTGCCAGTCAGAATTAGTGTGAAACCAGTGTCAAGTGTGTAGGTAGCTCTGTCAAACAGAAGCAAAAGATTTAGTTGGAGCAGGAAAACAGAAAAATAACTAAGAAAAGCGCTTTCTGAGAGTGCCAAACCTCATCAACACTGATCTCTTATCCAACTTTTCCTCAATAATTGGTGGGCCAAATTCCCAAGCACTTAAGTTTATCCCCCACCCCCACCCCCCCACACGTACCTGGTTATAACAACTGGTAGAGCAGTTACAAGGACATAATCCCTCACTGACTTCCCATCAACCTACACTTACCAGAGCATCTGCTCAAAACAGACGTACCACTGTGCCGCGTTGAAAGGTGAGAATTGGAATAGTGTCTGAGACGGTGGGGCTAGTGTTGACTGAGTTAAAGTATGATTTCTAAAATAACGAAGTCTGTATCTCTTAGCAATACAGTTAACTTAATATATGCATGCTTGTAATAGCAGAAATCTCATTTTTGGTTCCCCACCAAAATTCTTCCTTGTGACAGTGCGTCCATCTACAAAATTGTACAGAAGTCCAGGCACATAGGTTAACAAAAACATAACTTCAGTGGGGAAGATAGTGAAGTGATGAACACATTTCCTAAGTGCGCAGAAACGTGTTGTCAAAAACACTCTTCGTAGCTGTGTCCCTGGATTGAACTTTAGCTCGATGGTTACCAGTTTTATTGATGTATAATTTCCACGTAAAATGTTGATTAGTGAATATGTTTGCAAGCATAGTGTTATTTAATTTATTTTTTGCTCTTTATCATGTGATCCAAGTTATGACACACTCTTTTAACAGGTGTTATTCATTTATGAACGGGTAACAACCTTCTTGTGAGACGGACCATGATCCCAGAACATACGATAAAAACCCTTCCCTCAGATTACCGACAGACTAGGGTTTTAACTAACAATATTTTTACTGTCCATTAAACATTCTATTAAGTTTTTCTTTGTTTCCAAGTAAACAGTTAGTTGCTCGATTGAAAAACTGTCAGAAAAAGGTAAACGAAAATGTTGATGATTGTTCCCTAAATTCCAAGATGACGTCCTCAGATGTCTTTTGTCCACATTGCAAAGATGTTCAATTGTTTGTCATAGAGGAGTAAAGAAACCAGAAATTATTCTCATTTAAAAAGCTGATGTCAAAGATTTTAAACATTTTTTCTTTTAAAAAAATACTCAAAACAGTCAATCAGTTATTGATTTATATGTATGAAATCCATTGAATTTCTGACAACTAACCAATTAATCATTGCAGCTCTACCACAGAGCCTATCATGAAAACAGAAAACAAGGTCTTTGCATTACAGGAAGCCAGTCAGGTGTATTCCAAGTGACACAGGAGCTCAGAAAGACAGCTACAGCGCTGTGAGGGAGAAGTTGACTCAGCAAAGTCTGATGGTCCGGCTGCTCGCCTGTTGTCTTTTAGCTAGGTCAAATCACGGTGTTGAGTTTTCTGTGTGTGTTTTCATACGTCAGTGTTTGTGTGCTGCCAGGCTTGGCTGCAGTTGGTTAATGAGCCAATAGGCTTGGTATGTGCTGATGAGCGCTGTGGGTGGACAGACAGAATGTAAGAGGGGAGAGAGGCAGTAAAACCAAAGTAACTGTTGCTATGCACTGAGGAGTTTTATCGGGCAGGGTTTCAGGAAGTAGACTGCTGAGCGATAAGCCTATTGGCAGCAGTGACTGTTTGATTGACTGTCAAAAATAGCTTCCTGCAATTACATAACAAACTTATGTGTCTCTCTGTCTCTATGTCTCCCTTTCTCTCTCTCTAGCTCTCTCACACACACAGACACACACAAAAACACACAGATGAGATGCTTTTATAATGCATTTATTGTCACTTCTTACTTTGTGCTGTTTTTGTTGATTGTCTCTTTCTGGTTGTTTGTTTGATAACATCACAGGTTACATCCTGAGCTTGGTGCTCTTGACTCTGCCTCGTCAGCACCTGGTTAAACTCTATCTGTATGTCCTTACGGCCCTGCTGCTGTTTGCTGGTCACCAAGTCTCAAGGTACACACACATGCAGATTTACATCCACTAGTAGACATGATAAGATGCAGCTATCCTGAGCTCTGTTTCTAGCGAATGCCTTGTATGATAAAATATGTTCACGGTGGCACCTGGTGCCCATATTAATTCCAAACCTGATGCATAATTGTAACAGTGTCATTTCAAGCATGGGTGGTTATATTCTGTCAGATATACAAAATTCATTTATGCCATACTATCAGCTATAACGGCTTATTGTCATTGTTAGATTTGCAAAGGCACCAAAGCCTTTATTTAGCATTATCTGCATGATATAATGTATTGTATCTTTTCCTGAGCATTTACCAAACAAAAATATACCAAGAGCTACTGAGTTTGTGGTGTATATATTAAGTCACAATAGATTTCCCTGTAAATTGAGCATTTCAACCTCTCTTTGTCAGGGATTATGTCCGCAGTGAACTTGAGTCTGGCTATGAAGGACCTGTCTACCTGGAACCTCTCTCCATGAACAGATTCACCACTGCACTCATAGGTATAATATTGCACATGATCACATGAAGACACACGTGTATGGTGTACATTACAAGGCATGAACGCATCGTGAGCGAAACCCAAACTTAGGCAGGTAGATTTGGTTCAGCAGCTCCTCTCTGAGCTCACAGGATACTATTTTATTTTATTTTGATTTGATCAAGAGTGCCCATGTGTCTGGAAAATCTAGAAAAGTATTGAAAAAGAATAAGACTGATCTTCTGTCACTTGTTGTTGTGCACTACACTGAGCCGCTTACTTTAAACCACAGTGTCTGTGACAGCAAAAATCCATCCTCCATAAGGAAGGTACTGATCTCTTACCAGAGTTGTAGCTCTGGAACTTGTCTGTGCCTCGATCCCAATTTAGAGGAGATGTTAGAAAAAGATCAACATCTGTAGGTTTTGTTTTTTTTTTTTTTTTGTATAGTATGGTGAAAAGAAAAGATTGCCTTTCGTAAAAAGCATCATTTCAGGGTGATATCACTTGTCTGCCCTTTGCATAAATCCTACTGATCACCATCTTCTAACCCTCGTACTATGAAAGCTGATCTCTGTTGAAATGGAAAATGTTAGTTGAGTTGCTATGTTCCTGGGTCCATAGGACCTGGTTTCATCTTACTGAGTGGATATGGAGTCTCCTGTGCTATAAATAGACCATACTGAGTGCTGATTTCACTGCACAGTGAAAGCCTGAGAAAGCAAAAATAACAGTTACATGACAAAGATATAACACTGCAGAGAGAGAGGGGGGTGGGGGGTTAAGGCTGCTAAATATGAAAGTGTATGTGCGTATGTCCATGTTCTTTTGGCTTCATCTTCTTTCATCTTCTTTCAGGTCAGCTGGTGGTGTGTACACTATGTTCGTGTGTGATGCAGACCAAGAGAATTTGGCTTTTCTCTGCTCACCTCCTCCCTCTGGTGGCCAGACTGTGTCTGGTTCCTCTGGAGACCATCGTCTTCATCAATAAATTCTCCATGATCTTCACAGGCCTGGAGGTCATTTACTTCTTGGCTTCTAACTTGTTGGTACCATACAACCTGGCTAAGACTGCCTACAGGGAGCTGGCTCAGGTAATAAACTAGTTATTCGGCCTAATGTTGCAGTTTTTATTACAGGATTTCAGCTCTAGTGGTCCCGAGAGATTTCCTCACATGTAATATTAATGTTATTTTGTCTTTGTCCCAATTACATCCATCCCCTCTCTTCGCCATCTCTGTATCTCTCTTCCTCTGTCCCCCAGGTGGTGGAAGTGTACGGGCTGCTAGCTTTGGGTATGTCTCTGTGGAACCAGCTGGTCCTTCCAGTTCTCTTCATGTGTTTCTGGCTACTGCTGTTCGCATTGCAGATCTACTCCTACTTCAGCACCAGAGACCAGCCTACCTCAAGGGAGAGGCTTCTTTTCCTCTTTCTTACCAGGTGGGATGATAGCACTGGCCAGACAGTGCAGGGCATCCTAGACTGTACATCACAGCGTCTTTAAAGTGTGTTTTGAAGATCAGCAGAGTTACTCGGAAAATACAGTGAGTTTTTTATTTGCTCGGTTTTGTAACTATTCTTAACTGTCCTTCTTCCCTCCCTCCACGTCCTCAGTATTGCAGAATGTTGTAGTACGCCGTACTCCCTGCTGGGTCTGGTTTTCACCGTCTCCTTCATAGCTTTGGGAGTTCTCACACTCTGCAAGTTCTACCTGCAAGGTTACAGAGCATTTATGAATGACAACACCATGCACAGGTCAGTCACCGTGAATGTCTTTGTGTGTGTGTGTGTGTGGGTGGGTGTGGGAGGGGGGTTTGTTAATGGTGCGTGTTGATATGTGCCTACACTTTTAAACACTTTTGCATGTTTCTTTCCTGTCTGTTTTTGCAGAGGGATGACAGAAGGCATCACCCTGCTGATCCTTGCTGTCCAGACCGGCCTCATTGAGCTTCAGGTCATCCACCGAGCCTTCCTCCTCTCCATCATCCTCTTCATTGTTGTTGCTTCCATCCTGCAGTCCATGCTGGAGATAGCTGACCCCATAGTGCTGGCCCTGGGAGCATCCAGAGACAAGTAAACTAAATTAACAGTATACTTTTACATTTTTTTAGGTGAATTTACTGTACATTTTTGTGCCAACGGCAATGTTTTAGAAAAGGAGGAAAATTCCCTGGCTGAATGTGTGGGAACAAAATGCCCATGTTACTACAAACAAAGGTGATTGTCTTGTCTTTTGCTCCCTCCTCTGTCTGTCCCCAAGGAGCCTGTGGAAGCACTTCAGAGCTGTGTCTCTGTGTCTGTTCCTGCTGATCTTTCCAGCCTACATGGCCTATATGATCTGTCAGTTCTTCCACATGGACTTCTGGCTGCTCATCATCATATCCTCCTCCATCCTCACATCACTGCAGGTAACACACACACACACACACACACACACACACACACACACACACACAGAGTATACAAATACTATTAAAAACACTCAACCCTCCATTGGACTTTTTTTGTGTTTAAATGTTTTAGAAAATAAAATCATGATTGATGTAATTGCACCAAATTTGTCTCAATTTATAGAGACAGACCATAATAGCAATCTTGTCTTTAATAGCATACTTGAGAATCCTGAAGCATCTATTCTTTGTGATTAATTATTGACTGCTGAGACTCTCTCCTCTGTCACCTCCAGGTGCTCGGCACTCTGCTGATCTACGTTCTCTTCATGGTGGAGGAGTTTCGAAAGGCTCCAGTAGAGAACATGGATGAAGTAATCTACTGTGTCAACGGGACCTACAGATTACTGGAGTTCCTCGTGAGTGTCATGCACAGACAGTATACAGTAACGTGAGGGAGCACAAACAAGAAGGCACAAGTGGCAAAAGCTGTGGCAACGCTGACAAAAAATACTACATATGTAGTATACTATATATATATGGCATTGAGGTTTCTTTACTTCACTTTTGCCAATTCCCTCCCCTGGCAGGTTGCGGTGTGTGTGGTGTGCTACGGTGTGTCAGAGACGGTGTTCGGGGAGTGGAGTGTGATGGGCAGCACCATCATCTTGGTCCATTCGTACTATAACGTCTGGCTCAGAGCCCAGCTGGGCTGGCAGAGCTTCCTGCTCAGGAGAGATGCTGTAAACAAGATCAAAAGCCTCCCCACAGCCAGCAACACACAGCTGGAACAGTATAACGACATCTGTGCTATCTGCTACCAGGTACGAGCTTTTTTTCTGTCTTTGTGTTTATCTGGAGAGTGTACATGGCTACTTCAGGCCTCAAATTAAAGCTCAGCTAATGTGAAATTTGATTTGATACATGTTAAAGGAACACTTCTCTGCCCTCAGTTATTCACCTCGTTTTAAGAACAGCAAAAGTATATCAAAACATCTGTTTACAAACTCTCAAATAACTAGTGCATTATAATCTAAGTTTTGTTTATGCAGCCGTGTGCTTGGTACTGCCCTAACGCATGCATTTTTGCTAAAACGTTTTTATTTAAAACTGATTGGAGATGAAAATTATCAATGCTCTGTTCAAAGCTGGACTCCATATACAAAAACAGTTATTTTACCTTGTTGAACAAGGGAGCTGCTGATCTACTGCTGCCTCGAGTTAGTTTGATTGTGTTTATTGTGAGGCTTTGGTGAAGCCGAAATAACCCTTTAAAACGCCAAAGACACACAATAACACAAACTAACTAACTGATCGAGGCAGCGATACAGCAGCTGCTCCCATGGTCAGCAAAGTAAAATAACAGTTTTTGCCAAAGGATTCTGGCTTTAAAGAGAGCACAGATCAGTTTTACTTTCAGCTGAGTTTTAATGTAGTTAAAACTCAGCTGAAACTCAAGTTTTCCTCACTGAGTCAGTGTAACACAAGTTCAACAATGCATGTATAAATGATCATTTGAGGGATGAAGCATTCCTTTAACACAGAGCAAAGTGGTTTTGAAAAAAATGAAATGTCAAAGGAAACATAACAACACTGTGAGTTTGTGCTCATTCCTTCCAGGACATGAACAGTGCTGTGATCACTCCATGCAGTCATTTCTTCCACGCTGGCTGTCTGAAGAAATGGCTTTATGTCCAGGAGACATGCCCCCTCTGTCATTCACAACTCAAGAGCCAATCACCAACCACCACTGTCCCAAACCAAGATGCCCCTGCAGCCAATCAGAGCCCTGCAGGGCAGGAAGAAGCCACAGCTAATAAGAAGCAGAGAGATGACACTGTTTCAGATGATGGGAAGGAGGAGGGAGCAGGAGAGCAGGAGGGAGATAATGGACCTGCCATGTCAGCTGGAGAAACTTCCTCCTCATCTGGTGTGCCCTCGACTCCCCAACAACTGGCCAAGACGCCAGCGTCATCATCTTCCTCTTCTATTCCTCCTTCCTTACTTGTGACTGAATCTCAGAGCCGGTTGCTCACGGATCATCCCTCTTCGTCTGCCTTCTCTCCTTCTAACACAACGGACACGTCCCCCTCTCCTCCATCTCTCTCCTCCTCCTCACAGCCACAGATGACCCCTGCTGACCCTGAACCTGCTCCTCAGCTAAACCCAAGCTTCCTACTGGACAGCCAGGAGTCATCTACTGGTCCATCATCACAGCTTGACCAGCCCACTTCCTCTAAGGAACAGTCGCCTCCTCCTTGCAGCCTCTGAGGCCCATTGTAACACACACGACATATGTGCATGCACACATAAACACACAATCTAAATACTCCATCTGCCAATATTTTGCCTATATTCTACTTGTCCAGCGGTTGGCTATCCCATCATTTCTGAAATTCAGCTCCACACCTCTCCATATCAATTTTGAGAGAAAAAAATCTAAAACAATCTCTAAGCAGACATCTATTACTCAGTTGTCTTGGAACAGTTTATCTTAAGTTAACTTTCACTCAAGCAATGATTTCATTTTCTGTTCAACACAAAAAGGGGAGAGCAGTAATCTCATCTCAAAAATTATCGGTAGTCCTACATCATGTCCACAAAATGTGAAATCCTGAATGAAACTGAAGTAACACGTCACTCCTAGCTTTTCACATTGATATCAGGCCTTTGATGACATTTCTAAAATCATGCTTATGTCCTTCTCATTTCATGTGATGGTTACTCCCATCATGCCTTTGTTTGTGCAGCTTCACTCTCCTCGCTGTACATTTCATAGTATTTGGGTTTTCTCTGTAGTCCTGTATGTGCCATGATATTTTGAGAAATGGGTTAGAGGTTTAGAGAGCCTCGATGGGCTGGCGAAAATTTACAGCGACAAAGACAGAGCATTTCATAAAGTCTACAGATTTCTCCATTGGTTTTGATACAGATTTTCACTGTTGGGTGACAGTAGTTTTGTGTTTTGATGATTAACAGTTACTGAATGTTGTTTCTTGAGGCCACCACGTGACCTGAAGCCTGGTGCTAAGCAGAGGATAAATGGTGTGGTCTATTTAAGTGTTACAGTGTGAACAAATCAAAGTGTTCACGTGAAAGAACTCATTCATTTCATGTGTCAAGCTTTCTCTGTTATAGTGCTTCTATATTTGAATCATACTTGTTTGGCTGGTCCCAGCAAAAACAGTTCTACTCCTCATCGCCAAACTTTTGTATTACTGTTAAAGAGATGTTATTTTTAAGATCATTTTTACATTACTGCTTTATAAGACAGCCCGCAGTGCAGACGGACTGAGAGGAAGACAGAGGAGGGAGAAAACATGCCACAGTATTTGTGTCTGAACCGTCGGCATTGTGAGAATGTGGAGTGTTAATTTGCCCACAGAGCCGGCACGGAGCCCAAACTTTGTTGTCGTTGGCTTCCCTTCATTTATGATACTCATCCGCACTCATCTTCCTGAGCTCAGCTGACTTCACAGACACTTTCAGTCACATGTAACTAGTCCATCCCAGGTTTGCCATCGAGCCAGAGACTCAGGAGCCAATCACCTCGCTCCATCCACCTCCTTTAAAAACAAATCACATCAAAGCACCCTGTTTTCTAAGACCCTCACTACCCCTCTGCTGCTCAGTCACTTCACTTCATCAAATGTTACCAGCAAATTGAGCCATTTGGTAGGAAAGATTTTTTTCCACATATGCTAGCACACACTCTTTCAGTCAGCTGTTGTGCTTAGCAAATTGAACTGCACCTGGAGAAGCGTGCGTGTTGAAGAGTCTTGAGTGTTTATAGAAAGACTAAAACTTGCGGCATTCTGATGCACAAGTGTTTGTAGAGATTGCACGCTGCCACTGTTACCATAGCATTTATTTGTTTGTCTCCAGTGTGCTCCAACCTTGCTACCATTTTTTTTTTTTTTGCATTTTTTTTTTTCTTTTTTGGTGGGGGTGGGGTGGGGTGGGGGGGTTGCATTTGCACTAATGTCATTTATACTAGCAACGCTCCAAAGCTGTTCTGTGGCTGTCAGCAACCAAATACCCTCTGATGTGTTTGTGTACGAGGAAACAGCCCAACCTGTTTGTGTGTAATGTATATAAATGTTGCTCTGTATGGCATCTATATTAAACCAGAGGAGTGATGATATATAAATAAGATCAGGGCTTGGTTTCTCCAAAGCTTCCTAGTGGTTCGATTGTTCTTTACACGCCTGTGAACAAGGACAAATTTTGGCTAAGAAGCCTCCAGGGGAAACCAAGCCCTGTGATCTGTGAGACCAGCCAGTGTTACTGCTTCTCCTGTCTGTATGACGCGTCCTCAAGCTGGTGTGATCACTCTGGTGCCCTCTACTGTTAGGAGTGGGATCAGCATGGCGCAGACGAACAGGAGATGCACTAGTTAACCCTTAACAGTATTACTTAACTACCACTATTACTAAAGGTCTTATTACTATGAATGACTTAATTGTGGACATTGGAAAGCGTTGGCTGCAGGGCTGAGAATGAATACATAATCAATGTAGGATCAAACCGGGCCAGCGCATGTTTAACTGTGTTTATTTTTTTTAAGAGATGAAATGTAGAGTTTGATGTATTTTGCACATGTTCCTCTGAAAGGTGAACATAAGGACTTTATGTATTCTTGAACGACTCATTTTATTATCAGCTCCATTCCTTGAGACTTTGACGAAATGGTTACAAAGATTTAAACAGCCTCATACACACTTGAGTTTTCACTGTACGAGGTCAAGCAGAGAGATCACCTGCACAAGAAGGTGTCACGTGCTCCACAAGATGAGTCATTGGCAACTGTATGTGAAATTGCATTGCAGTATTAAGTGATAACTGTCAGAGAAGCCTGCCAGCTGTTGATTCCAGATGTATTTGCTCAGTTTATACTCCATGTTGGAGAACTTGCAGTTGTTGCGGTCACTCTCCCGACTATGAACTGTGACATATCTTTCCATGCTGTCTGGGACAGTTTAACATCAAATGTTTTAAGGCAATCAAAGCTTAATATTTAATATCTGACTATAAAACCCGTTCACCTGACAACCATAGAAAGCTTATGGATGTTACATATTTTAAAACTATGCTTCTCAATCTTTGCATTATTTGCCTTCCAGTGCATCTGTGAGATTTCAGCTGTGGAATTGACTTCATGTAAAATGCATCAGTGGCAAGTTTTCTGTGAGCTATTGTGCCAAACAAATGCATGAACTCTTCACTTCCACATTATTATTTACACAGCAGCTCTTGTTGTGAGCTTTAGTGTGTTTTAAAATTGTAAAAGAGTAAATTTACCATCAATTCATGTCAGTTAACACATAAATTATGTTTTATTATTGCTCTTGATTGACTTTCTGGTAAAAATAACACTGTAAAAACAATCAAATGAAACCTAAATGCTCTGTTATTGTTTTGTACTGAAACAGGTGATTATTTTATTATTGCCTTCGTTGAATTTAAATATAAATACCTATAGCTAATATAGCAGAAGTCAATCTCATCTGAAATCTTCATGTTTCTAAGGCTCAATTTATCACAAAATCTTTGTAACACTGAAAATGTAGCAAATATTATGGAATCTATAGCCTCCACAGAGCTCTCTGACCACATATTTCTCTTCTGAATGCACTTTTAATGAGCATTTTAGAAAAGAACAGCACTGCTGTCTGGTACTGTTGCCTCTGACAAACGGATGATATTTGATCATGTTTAGGGCGACTCTGACTGAGATGCCCAGCGGTTTTGTTTCATTCTTCTTTCATCTGATCATTTTTTCCACACAAACATTTAGGAACTGCTCTGTAAAACCTGACTCTGAATGCCAGTTGTATTCTGTTAAAACGCTCCACGGTTGGTTTTGGACTTTCTGCCTGGCATTGCCTTGGTTATTTTACAAAAATTGAATGTCAGAAATAAAATGAACCATCCACTCTGGACTCAGCCTTTATTTTAATTGGATTTACAGTAAATTATGTAATTTTATGTCAAGTAATAGTGCAGTAGTAGCACTTTTCTAGACATGAAATAGTATTCGCTATTATTAGTCATAGGAGAAGCAGGTATTTAAATTTAGACTTGTAAATCATAAGCAATTAATCAAATATGGATCATATCATTTTTAGAAGTTAGAGGTATTTTAATGCATAGCAGCTTTTTTGCTCAATAATGAAAGGGAAAAAAAACTATTGCAGACATGGTTTATCAACACAGACACATAAAAATAAGAATAACATGATTTTCACTTTAGAATAATGTTTTGGTTTATTTTGTTTCAGGTTTGGTCTGTTGGTGCATCAGTGCGCGTGAAGTTGGACGGCTCAAACACGTGGTGGCGCTGTTGTGTTGTTTATAGACTGAGTGGGACGCGTTCCACGAGCCAAACCGCCGCTGGTGAGACACACACACACACACACAGCCTGACTAGACTGGTGTGATCTGGGTGCTTGTGTGTGTGTGTGTGTGTGTGTGTGTGTGTGTGTGTGTGTGTGTGTGTGTGTGTGTGTGTAATTTTTGCGAGAAAAGTAATTTAAATTTTAAGCATTGCATTTTACACATCATGATAAATAACTTCTGTCATATTTTTGAATAAACGGATGCAGATGCTCTCAGTCCACTCCGATCGATCCAAACACCAGAGCCTCTTAACACTCTTCTATTCATATATATTTTTTCCTTGACTGTGAACCCACTTAAAGCCAATACGGGCTGATCCGCTGCTGTCTCTCTCCCTCTATAAGCAGGAAACTGGAGCATAAAAGACTCTTATTCTCCATAATCAAGGTCAAGAGCGTTTTTCAATAACCTTTGGGAATTAAACCCTGGAACAGCGCCAGCTCGCCCTGCCAATCATTCCCACAGCCAGCTGAATAATACAAAAGTTGTTGACCTTTTGCACCTCGACAGATCAATACGCTGTAGCTTTATTTTATTAAAAGGCTTCGTGGAATTATCTATTAATATTTGTATTTTGTTTGGATTCCCTCTCGGCGGGCGTGATAAATTGTTTCAAATAACAGATGGTGCTGGAGGGAGAGACAAAGCAGCGAAATCTGGTAGCAATTATCCTCAATTATGTTCATTGTTATTTTGAGCTAATTATTGTTATTGTCACTTTTGTTTGTGAGTCTTGCGGCGCTAGCCTGCAATAAGCAGGCCCGATGGAGACAATGGGGAGCAGGGATATGTTGTGACGATGAAATATGGCTTTTAGAATTTAGTCTAACCAGTTGGTCTAAATAAAGCTCAGATCTAAATGTACAGGCTGAGGGTTCAGATCAAATGTACCAAACGTCTGCAGCTAAAATTGGTCTAATATTGACCCCAGACTGTTGAAGCATAACGATTTCAATTGTTTTCTTTAAATTGCAGATTTTGACGCAGTAAAACCTTACAGAAAAGAACTAATTTGGTTAATGATAGACTAGTTCTTGCTACAGAATAGCTCCGTTTATAGAGAAAAATAATTCTAAAAAAGCAGAAATATATTTGAATGCCTTCGATCACAGGCTACAAAAATCAGAAGTTCCTTTTTGATTTCTTTATTTAAAATTTATTTGGCACTCCTTGCGTAAAAGCGGACGTTTTACGCATGCAAAATATCTACTTTTGTATCAAACATCTACAGATGTATGTTTGATATAACGAAGTTGTGATTGTCCTGCAGCTGAGAAGCGTCCACTCTGCTGAAGTGCCACTGAGCAATTTTCTTCCAGCATCTGGAGCTCCGAGCTGCTCTGCTGGGTAGAAAGAAACTTTCCCGGTCGATTTTCAATGATGTGGTGCGCACAAGAATTGATTTCCTCGTTTTCAAAGACACCCTTTTGCAAAAATCCCTTTAACGCGGACAGAGAGGGGATCCGGACCGGGCAGCGGAGGACAGAGGGACGGAGGAGAGGAGCTCCGTGTCCGCTGCATGGGGCGGACCTGACTCTACTCTCGCCTTTGTTTGGGGGCGTCTCCTCTCCTCCCGTCCTGTCCCCTCCCCTCCTCTCCTCCGGTCCCCTCCCCTCTTTCCCTTCCCATCCTAGCTCCCTCTCTCTCCCCCCGGGGCGGGAGAAGCCCGTGTTTGGTTCTCAGAGAGAGTCCTTTGGGAAGAGTCACAAAGCGTTTTCCTCAGAGAGGGAGCGGAGTGGCGAGAGCTCGGGAGTCATCCGCAGGAAGCAGCGCTGCTCTGGACACCGCAGACCTCAACACGTCCCGGACCGCTGGGCTGAGGGAGAACAGGAGGACGCAAAGAGCCTAAAGAGGAAGAAAGAAGTGTCAGATGATGATGACATCTGATCTGGGTGCTAGTTGATCTCTCTTTTCTGTCTGACAGCTTCCACTGTGGATCTCCAAAGCGCACCAGGAGTGACTTTTTAACACCTTTTCACACCAGACGTCCTTCTCGCGATTTAAATCCGTCTTTTGACATTTTGGATCCTACTCTTCCGATATGATTTCCCTTCCGTTTTAGTACACACTTTCTCACGAGGACTAGAAATAGAGGAATCTTGATTTCTAGCAAAGCGCACGCGAAAGCCGCAGCAAAGAGCGCACCCACGTTGCTCCTCTCAAGTGAAGGATCTACGGGAGAACAAGTGCACAGCCAGCCAGGAGAGAGACCGACAAACACAAGGACAGGCACCGAGCTACGGAGGTTTGTTCATGTTTGGGATCCAAGAGAGCATCCAGCGAAGCGGCAGCAGCCTGAAGGAGGAGCCGCTGGGAGGCATGAACACTGTCCGGAGCTGGATGCAGGGGGGCGGCGTGCTGGACGCCAACACGGCCGCCCAAAGGTGAGCTCTGCACGGGTTGAGGAGACATGCCGCAACCCACCCACATTCACCGAAACAGCGAGATGTTTCTGTCAGGACCTGCGGCCGCCCGTGCAGGACACGAGGCTGCTGATGGGGAAAAACAGCCGGAGCTGCTGTCCGGAGGAAGAAATATGGATTTCTATTGCTAGGATAATTTGTGAAGTTGAGATTGTTTTTCAGAATGTAAAATTTAAAAACACATTTAATACCCCGTATATTTTTTAAGAGAACGCACTAAATAGTTAATGGCAACATGTGCTACAGATTTTTACGCACATGCAACGTGCGCCACGGTTTAATGAGCCTCAAGGCAAATGGACAAATAAATAATTCTAGATCCAGGCTTGGGGTTTAAAATAAGGAGCAAAAATAAGCAAATCTCCTCTCTTTTCCAAACATACTCCTGGTTTTATTAAAAGGAAACAAGATTCTCCTTTTGGTCCACAGTACCAGAGGTGTTAAGGTGGATAAACCATGACCTCGTGCTTTAGATTTTTATAACAAGAGCAGACTTCAATATAAACAAATTTGATTACATTTTCAGATAATTTTTTTGACTTTACAAAAAAATATTTTAAAAAATAGCTGTTTATTATTCAGATTGCCCTTTGTCAAATCCATAAAAAATAATGAATTTACGGGCTGGTTATGGCTCCCCAGATTTCTTTGTACTCACTTTTTCAAAGTCAAACTTTTTAGCCTCTATCGCCGACTGATCCACACCTGTGTGTCCGCAGTGGAGTGGGTCTGGCCCGGGCTCACTTTGAGAAGCAACCGCCCTCCAACCTGCGCAAGTCCAACTTCTTCCACTTTGTCCTGGCTCTGTACGACCGGCAGGGTCAGCCGGTGGAGATCGAGAGGACCAACTTCGTGGACTTCATCGAGAAAGAGAAGGTCGGTGCAGAAACTCACGGCGGTGTGATGAATTTCTTATTGTTATTAAATATGCTGAAAGATACTTTACCATGTAGATTTTCTAAAGGCCTGATGATTATTCCACTGTGGTGTCTGATATTACTGATGTCAGCGTTAAATTTTAAATTTTAAACATTTGCAGCAACTAAACAATAAAATATCTTAAGGGTTTATATTAGGGTTTTTTATTCATTATTATTTTTATTAGTCTTCTTATTATTATTATTATCATCATTATTATTATTAGTAGCAGTAGTAGTAGTAGTCGTAGTTGTAGTATAATTAGTTTGGATACACTTGTAAAATAATATACATTCGATCCAATTGCGATATTTAAAAGATAATAAGACAAATCTGGGCGTTTAAATTGTTAAAATTTACAGCTGGATTCAACACAGCCACTTGTTCTATATAAACAACGGCGGGGCAACCGTCTCCTCATCAATTATGACACCGTTTAAATTAGCTGAAATGCAGCAGGAGAATTTAGTGTTGGATTTATTTGCCCTCCAAACATAACCAGTAATTACAGAGGAATTAAAAAGCCACAATAACACCATGATTACACGTGGAGAAATTATAGGGCTGCCCTGCTTTAATATGTCCGCTGTGAACATAAATCATTTATTTAATGTAGCCTATGACCGGTGTGAAGAATTCAATAAGTTGGATGTACAATTCACGGGCCTACATTTGCAGAGAGTTTTAATTTGTCCTAAAAAATGTTCATTAAACAGCTCAGTGTGTGTTATGTGTGTTAAGGAGACGAGCGGAGAGAAGACCAATAACGGGATTCATTACCGGCTGCAGCTTCTTTACAGTAACGGTGAGTGAGGCACACGCGCTCATAAAGTTATTCACAATAAATTTAACCAAATTAGCCTGATTGCATGTTCCCTCCTGCAACATGATACACAGAGTGCACACAGGAAGCGGCTGATATTTTTTAGATTTAATGTGGAAAATTGTGAAGAGGGCCAACAATATGTTTATATCACAGACCCTGCAGTGTAGTGTTTCACAATCGTGTAAGTTGACTGATCTCTGGATAAATGTCACCATTTCAGAGCAGCTGTTGTGGGTGATTTATAGCAGCTTTATGGCTTCATCACTGTCACTGTCCCAAAATGAGTTTGTCCAGTCTGAAGTGGGCTGTGTGACAGTTGCATGTTGTGGCGGTGGGAGCTGTGGATTGTGGTATACAGTCTGCAGGGAGGGAAACTACATAAACTGGCTCCAGCCTCCTCTGAGATTAAGACATGAGGGCATAAAAACTACAATTTGTGAATTACTGATTTTAATATCTTTTGCAGCATGTGGAAATAGACAGGAAAGCTGCACCTACAAACCATTTATATCTGATATTGACTGTTAATGTAAAGATAAT